>NW_024728123.1:0-23223 GCF_018991925.1 Homarus americanus
TCAGTGTACTACGTTCGGTTACACGTATTGCTGAGGCCGGGCACCCTCAGCGCACCATGACGGGGTGTGAGAGCTGGGCACCCCTTCATTGACATAACCCGGAATGAGAGCCGGGCACCCTTTCAGTGACATGACCCGGGGTGTGAGGGCCGGGCACCCCTCCAACACCATGACCCGGGGTGTGAGGGCCGGGAACCGATTCAACCCCATGACCCGTGGTGGGAGAGCCAGGCACCCCTTCAGTACCATGATCCGGGGTATGAGGGCCAGGCACCCCTTCAGTGCCGTGACCCGGGGTGTGAGGGCCGGGCACCCCTTCAGTGACATGACCCGGGGTGTGAGGGCCGGGCACCCCTCCAGCACCATGACCCGGGGTGTGAGGGCCGGGAACCGTTTCAACCCCATGACCCGTGGTGTGAGGGCCGGGCACCCCTTTAGGTCAATGACCCGGGGTGTGAGGGCCATGCACCCTTTCAGTGCCATGACAGGGGTGTGAGGGCCGGGCACCCCTTCAGTGTCATGAAACGGGGTGTGAGAGCCGGTCACCCTTTCAGTGCGATGAAACGGGGTGTGAAGGCAGGGCACCCCTACAGTGCTGCGAACCGGGGTGTGAGGGCCGGGCACCCCTTCACATGACCCGGGGTGTGAGGGCCGTGCACCCCTTTAGGTCCATGACCCGGGGTGTGAGGGCCGGGCACCCCTTTAGTGCCATGAAACGGGGTGTGAGGGCCGGGCACCTCTACAGAGCTATGAACCAGAGTGTGAGGGCCGGGCACCCTTCACATGACACGGGGTGTGAGGGCCAGGATCCCCTTTAGAGCTATGACCCTGGGTGTGAGGGCCGTGCACCCCTACAGAGCTATGAACCAGAGTGGGGAGGGCTGGCACCCTTCAGTGATGACATGGCCAGGGTATGGAGGTGGGGAACCCTTTCAGTGCCATGAACCGGGGTGTGAGGGCCGGTCACTCCTTTAGTGCCATGACCCGGGGTGTGAGGGTTGGGCACCCCTTCAGCCCCATGACCCGGGATGTGAGGGCCGGGCAATCGTTTAGGTCTATGACCAGGGGTGTGAGGGCCGGGCATACCTTCAGTGCCATGGCCAGGGGTGTGACGGCTGGGCACCGCTTCAGTGCCATGACCCGGGGTGTGAGGGCCGGGCACCCCTTTAGGTCCATGACCCGGGGTGTGAGGGCCATGCACCCCTTCAGTGACATAACCCTGGGTGTGAGGGCCGGGCACCCTTTCAGTGTCATGAATCGGGGTGTGATGGTCGGGCACCCCTTCAGCTCCATGACCCGTGGTGTGAGGACCGGGAACCGCTTCAACCCCTTGACTCAGGGTGTGAAGGCCGGGCACCCCTTTAGGTCCATGACCCGGGGTGTGGGGTGTGAGGGCCGTGCACCCCTGCAGTGACTTGACCCTGGGTGTGAGGGCCGGGCACCCCTTTAGTGACATGACCCGGGGTATGAGGGGCGGGCACCCCTCCAGCACCACGACCCGGGGAGTGAGGGCCTGTCACTCCTTCAGTGCCATGACCCGTGGTGTGAGGGCTGGGCACTCGTTTAGCTCTATAACCAGGGGTGTGAGGGCCGGACACCCCTTCAGTGACATAACCCGGGGTGTGAGGGCCGGGAACCGTTTCAACCCCATGACCCGTGGTGTGAGGGCTGGGCACCCCTTTAGGTCCATGACCCGGGGTGTGAGGGCCGTGCACCACTTCAGTGCCATGACCCGGGTGTGAGGGCCGGGCACCCCTTCAGTGTCATGAACCGGGGTGTGAGGGCCCTGCACCCTTTCAGTGCCATGAAACGGGGTGTGAGATCCGGGCACCCCTACAGTGCCGCGAACCGGGGTGTGAGGGCCGGGCACCCCTTCACATGACCCGGGGCGTCGGGCTAGGCAACCTTCAGTGCCATGAGCCGGTGAGGCTGGGCACCTTGGTGCCATGAAACGGGGTGTGTGAGGCCGGGCACCCCTACAGAGCTATGAACCAGAGTAAGGGCCGGGCACCTTCATGACGCGAGGGGTGTGAGGGCGGGATCGCTTCAGAGCTATGACCGGTGAGGGCGTGCACCCTACAGAGCTATGAACAGAGTGTGAGGCCGGGCACCCTTCAGTGACATGGCCAGGGGTATGAGAGTGCGGGCACCCCTCCAGCGCCATGACCCGGGGTGTGAGGGCCTGACACTCCTTCAGTGCGGACCGGCGTGTGAGGCTGGGCACCTTCAGCCCCATGACCGGGGGTGAGGGCCGGGCACACTGTTTAACTCTATGACCAGGGGTGTGAGGGCCGGGCATACTTCAGTGCCATGGCCAGGGGTGTGACGGCTAGGCACCGCTTCAGTGCCATGACCAGGGTGTGAGGGCGGGCACTTCTAGGTCGACGGGTGTGAGGGCATGCACCCCTTCAGTGACATAACCCTGGGTGTGAGGGCCGGGCACCCTTTCAGTGTCATGAATCGGGGGTGTGATGGTGGGCACCCTTCAGCTCCATGACCCGTGGTGTGAGGACGGGAACCGCCCATGAACCAGGGTGTGGGCGGGCACCCTTTTGGTCCATGACCCGGGGTGTGAGGGCGGGCACCCTCCAGCACCACGACCTGGGGGTGAGGCCTGTCACTCCTTCAGTGCCATGACCCGTGGTGTGAGGCTGGGCACCTTCAGCCCCATGACCCGGGGGTGAGGGCCGGGCACTCGTTTAGCTCTATAACCAGGGGTGTGAGGGCCGGACACCCCTTCAGTGACATGACCCGGGTGTGAGGGCCGGGAACCGTTTCAACCCAATGACCCGTGGTGTGAGGGCTGGGCACCCTTTAGGTCCATGACCCGTGGTGTGAGGGCGTGCACCCTTTCATTCCATGAAACGGGGTGTGAGATCCGGCACCCCTACAGTGCCAGAACCGGGGTGTGAGGGCCGGGCACCCCTTCACATGACCCGGGGAGTGAGGGTCTGGCACCACTTCAGTGAAATAGATCGGGGTGTGGGGGCCAGGCCTTCAGCACCATGACCTAGAGTGTTAGGGCGGGCTCTATTTCAGTGCTAGAATCGGGGTGTGAGGGCGGGCACCCCATCAGCACCATGACCCGGGTGTGATGGCGGGAACCGCTAACCCCAAGACCGGGGTGTGAGGGCGCAGGCACCCCTCAGGCACCATGACCCGGGGTGTGAGGGCGGGCACCCCTTCAGTGCCATGAATCGGGGTGTAGCCGGGCACCCCTTCAGCACCATGGGCGAGGTGTGAGGTCCAAGCACCTTCAGTGCCATGACCGGGGGTGTGTGGGCGAGCACCCTCCAGCACCATGACCGGGTGTGAGGGCCGGGAACCGCTTCCTCCATGATCTGTGGTGTGAGGGCGAGCACCCCTTGAGGTCCATGACGGGGTTTGAGGCGGGCACCCCGAGTGTCATAAGCGGGGTGGAGGGCCGGGCACCCTTTCCAGTGCCGTGAATCGGGGTGTAAGCCGGGTACCCCTTCACATGACCGGTGGTGGGGCAGGGAACGCTTGCCATGACCCGTGGTGTGAGGCGGGCACCTCTTGGGTCCATGACCCGGGGTGGCCGGGGCTGCTTTCAGTGCACCATGACCCGGGGTATGAGGGCCGGGCACCCCTTCAGTGTCATGAAACGGGGTGTGAGGGCGAGACACGCTTTCAGTGTGATGAAACGGGGTGTGGCCGGGCACCCCTACAGTGCTGCGAACTGGGGTGTGAGCCGGGCACCCCTTCATGACCGGGGTGTGAGGGTCGGGCACCCCATCAGTGCCATGAATCACTGGGTGTGAAAGGCGGTCACCCCTACAGTGCTGTGAACCGGGGTATGAGGCGGGCACCCTTCAGTGCCATGAATAGAGGTGTGAGTGCCGTGAACCCCTCAGTGACATGACCCGGGGTGGGCCGGGCACCCTAGTGACATATCCCTTGGGTGAGGCGGGTCCAGCACCATGACCGGAGTGTGGCTGGCACCCCTTCAGTGCCATGAACTGGGGGTGTGAGGGCCGGGCACCTTTCAGTGACGTGGCCGGTGTGAGGGCGGGCACCCTCCAGCACTGCGACCGGGGTGTGAGGGCCGGGAAAGCTAACCCCATGACCCGTAGGATGAGGCCGACTTGCCCAGGTCCGCGAGACCGGGGTGTGGGCCGCACCTTTCCAGTGCCATAGGCAGTTTGTGAGGGCCGGGCACCCTTTAGTGCCATGAAACGGGGTGTGAGGGCCGGGCACCCTTCCTATGACCCGGTGTGAGGCCAGCATTTTCAGTGATATGACCGGGTGTGTGGGCGAGCACTCCTTCAGTGACATGACCCGGGGCGTCAGGGCCGGGCAACCCTTCAGTGCCATGAGCGGGGTGGAGGGCGGGCACCCCTGTGCCATGAAACAGGGTGTGAGGCAGGCACCTCTGAGACTATGAACCAGAGTGTGAGGGCAGGCACCCCTTCACATGACGGGGTGTGTGGGCGGGCACCTTCAGAGCTATGCTGGGTGTGAGGCTGGGCATTTTTCAGTGATATGACCGGGGTGTGTGGGCCGGCACCTCCTTCAATGATATGACCTGGGGGTTTTGAGGCGGAGCACTCGTTTAGCTCTGGACCAGGGGTGTGAGGGGCCGGGCGCCGCTTCAGTGCCATGACCCGGGGTGTGAGGGCTGGTCCTCCTTCAAGTGCCATGACCCGGGGTGAGAGGCGGTCACTCCTTCAGTGCCATGACCGGGGGTTGAGGTCGGGCACTCGTTTTCCTGACGGTGTGAGGCCGGGCATACCTTCAGTGACATGACCCGGGGTGTGAGGGCCGGAGCACTCGTGCCCGGGGTGTGAGGCCGGGCATACATGACCCGGGGTGTTGGGTTAGGGCACCCCATCAGTGCCATGAATCGGGGTGTGAAGGCGGGCACCCTACAGTGCTGTGAACCGGGGTGAGGCCGGGCAGCCCTTTGGGTCCATGACCCGGGGTGTGAGGGCCGTGCACCTCTTTAGGTCCATGACCCAGGGTGTGAGGGGCGTGGACCCCTCAGTGACATGACCCGGGGGTGTGGGGCGGGCACCTTTGGTGACATGACCCGGGGTGTGAGGGCCGGGCACCCCTCAGCACCACCATGACCCGGGTGTGAGGGCGGGCACCCCTGTACGTGACCGGGGTGTGAGGGCCGGGCACCCTTTCAGTGACATGAACCGGGGTGTGAGGGGCGGGCACCCTCCAGCACCTATGACCCGGGTGAGGGCCAGGAACCGCTTCCATGCCGGAAGGTGATGCCGAGCACCCCTTGGGTCCATGACCCGGGGTGTGAGGGCGGGCACCCCCTCCAGCACCGGGGTGTGAGGGCGGAGCAGCTTCAACCCATGACCCGTAGGGTGAGGGCGGGCACCCCTTTAGGTCCATGACCCGGGGTGAGGCTGCGCACACCTTCAGTGCCATGAAACGGGGTGAGGCCGGGCACCCCTTCAAAGGCATGACCCTGGGTGTGAGCCAGCATCTCAGTGTGCGCAGGATGTGTGGGCCGAGCACCCCTTCAGTGACATGACCCAGGGCCGTCAGGGCGGTAACACTTGTGCCGAGGCGGGGTGGGCCAGCTTGCACGTGCCGTGAAACAGGTGGCCCGGGCACCCCTAAACATGAAACCGGCGGGCACTTCAGAGCTATGACCCTGGGGTGAGGCGGGCATTTTCAGTGATATGACCCAGGGTGTGGGCCGAGCCTTCAATGATATGACCCGGGGGGTTTTGAGGGCCGGGCACTCGTTTAGCTCTATGACAGGGGTGTGAGGGCCGGGCATACCTTCAGTGCCATGACCCGGGGTGTGAGGGCGGTCACTCCTTAAGTGCCATGACCCGTGGTGTGAGGCCGGTCACTCCTTCAGTGCCATGACCCGGGGGTTGAGGTTGGGCACTTGTTTTGCTCCATGACCAGGGGTGTGAGGGCCGGGCATACCTTCAGTGACATGACCCGGGGTGTGAGGGCCGGGCACCTTTTTAGTGCCATGACCCGGGGTGTGAGGGCCCGGCACCCTACAGTGCTGCGAACCGGGGTGTGAGGCGGGCACCCCTTCACATGACCGGGGTGTGAGGGTTCGAGCACATCAGTGCCATGAATCGGGGTGTGAAGGCCGGGCACCTACAGTGCTGTGAACCGGGTATGAGGGCCGGGCACCCTCAGTGCCATGAATAGGGGTGTGACGCCGGGCACCCCTTCAGTGACATGACCCGGGGCGTGGGGCGGGCAACCCTTTGGGTCCATGAACCGGGGTGTGAGGCCGTGCACCTCTTTAGGTCCATGACCCAGGGTGTGAGGCCGTGAACCCCCTCAGTGACATGACCCGGGGTGTGAGGCCGGGCACCCTTAGTGACATGACCCGGGGTGTGAGGGCGGGCACCCCTCCGCACCATGACCCGGAGTGTGAGCGGGCACCCCTTCAGTGCCATGAACCGGGGTGTGAGGGCGGGCACCCTTTCAGTGACATGAACTGGGGTGTGAGGCGGGCACCCTCAGCACCATGACCGGGTGTGAGGGCAGGAACGCTTCAACCCCATGCCCGTAGGGTGAGGGCCGGGCACCCCTTTAGGTCCATGACCCGGGGTGTGAGGGCCGCGCACCCCTTCAGTGCCATGAGCCGGGGTGTGAGGGCGGGCACCCAGGCCATGAAGCGGGTGTGAGGGGCACCTGAGCTATGAACCAGGTGTAGGGCGGCACCTTCACTGACACGGGGTGTGAGCGGGCACCCTTTTAGGCCCATGAACCGGGGTGTGAGGGCTGGGCAACCCTTCAGTGACATGACCCGGGGCGTCAGGGCCGGGCAACCCTTCAGTGCCATGAGCCGGGGTGTGAGGGCCGGGCACCCCTTTAGTGCCATGAAACGGGGTGTGAGGGCCAGGCACCCCTACAGAGCTATGAACCAGAGTGTGAGGGCCGGGCACCCCTTCACATGACACAGGGTGTGAGGGCCGGGCACCCCTTCAGAGCTATGACCAGGGGTGTGAGGGCCGGGCATTTTTTCAGTGATATGAAACGGGGTGTGTGGGCCGGGCACCCCTTCAATGATATGACCCGGGGGGTGAGGGCCGGGCACTCGTTTAGCTCTATGACCAGGGGTGTGAGGGCCGGGCATACCTTCAGTGCCATGACCCGAGGTGTGAGGGCCGGTCACCCTTCAGTGCCATGACCTGGGGGTGTGTGTGAGGGTCGGTCACTCCTTCCAGTGCCATGACCCGGGGTTGAGGGTCGGGCACTCGTTTTGCTCTATGACCAGGGGTGTGAGGGCCGGGCATACCTTCAGTGCCATGGCCAGGGGTGTGACAGCCGGGCACCGCTTCAGTGCCATGACCCGGGGTGTTAGGGCCGGGCACCCCTTCAGTGATATGACCCAGGGCGTCACGGCCGGACACCCCTTTAGTGCCATGAGCCGGGGTGTGAGGGCCGGGCACCCCTTAAGTGCCATGAAACGGGGTGGGAGGCTCGGGCACCCGGACAGCGCTATGAACCGGGTTCTGAGGACCGGGAACCTATTCAGTGCCCTGACCCGGGGTGTGAGGGCCGGGCACCCCTTTAGGTCCATGACCCGGGGTGTGAGGGCCGTGCAACCCTTCAGTGACATGACCCGGGGTGTGAGGGCCGGGCACTCGTTTAGCTCTATGACCAGGGGTGTGAGGGCCAGGCACCCCTTCAGTGACATGACCCCGGGTGTGAAGGCCGGGCACCCCTCCAGCACCATGACCCGGAGTGTGAGGGCCGGGCACCCCTTCAGTGACATGAACCGGGGTGTGACGGCCGGGCACCCCTTCAGTGCCATGAACAGGGGTGTGAGGGCCAGGCACCCCTTTAGTGACATGACCCGGGGTGTGAGGGCCGTCACCCCTTCAGGACCATGACCCGGGGTGTGAGGACCGGGCACCCCTTCAGCACCATGACCCGGAGTATGAGGGCCAGGCACCCCTTCAGTGCCATGACCCGGGGTGTGAGGGCCGGGCACCCCTTCAGTGACATGACCCGGGGTGTGAGGGCCGGGCACCCCTCCAGCACCATGACCCGGGGTGTGAGGGCCGGGAACCACTTCAACCCCATGACCCGTGGTGTCAGGGCCAGGCACCCCTTTAGGTCCATGACCCGGGGTGTGAGGGCTGTGCACCCTTTTAGTGCCACGACCCGGGGTGTGAGGGCCGGGCACCCCTTCAGTGTCATGAAACGGGGTGTGAGGGTCCGGCTCCCATTCCGTATGATGAAACGGGGTGTGAAGGCAGGGCACCCCTACAGTGCTGCGAACCGGGGTGTGAGGGCCAGTCACCCCTTCACATGACCCGGGGTGTGAGGGTCGGGCACCCCTTCAGTGCCATGAATCGGGGTGTGAGGGTCGGGCACCCCCTTCAGCACCATGACCCGGGGTGTCAAGGCCGGGCTCGATTTCAGTGCCACGAATCGCGGTGTGAAGGCCGGGCACCCCTACAGTGCTGTGAACCGGGGTGTGAGGGCCGGGTACCCCTTCAGTGCCATGAATAGGGGTGTGAGGGCCGGGCACCCCTTTAGATGCATGACCCGGGGTGTGAGTGCCATGCACCCCATTAGGTCCAATACCCGGTGTGTGAGGGCCGTGAACCCCTTAATTGCCGTGAAACGGGGTGTGAGGCCCGGGCACCCCGACAGAGCTATGAACCGGGGTATGAGGGCCGGGCACCTATTCAGTGCCATGACCCGGGGTGTGGCGGCATTCAGTGCCATGAACAGGGGGTGAGGCCAGAGCACCTTTAGTGACATGTCCTGGGGTGGGCCAGCACCCCTTCAGGACCATGACCCTGGGTGTGAGGCCAGGCACCCTAGTGCCATGAACAGGGTGTGAGGCCCGGCACCCCCAGAGCTATGAACCAGAGTGTGAGGGCCGGGCACCCCTTCACATGACACGGGTGTGGGCCGGGCACCCCTTCAGTGACATGACCTGGGGCGTGGGACCGGGCAACCCTTCAGTGCCATGAGCCTGGGTGAGGAGGCTGGGCACCTTTAGTGCCATGAAATGGGGTGTGAGCCGGGCACTCGTTTAGCTCTATGACCAGGGGTGTGAGGGCCAGGCACCCCTCCAGTGACATGACCCAGGTGAAGGCTGGGCACCCTCCAGCACCATGACCCGGGTGTGGGCGGGCACCTTCAGTGGGGTGTGAGGGGGCACCCCTTGCCATGAACAGGGTGTGAGGGCCAGGCACCCCTTTAGTGACATGACCCGGGGTGTGAGGGCGGCACCCCTTCAGGACCATGACCCGGTGTGAGGACCAGGCATCCTTCAGTGTCATGAACCGGGGTGTGACGGCCGGCACCCCTTCAGTGCTGAACAGGGGTGTGAGGCCGGGCACCTTTAGTGACATGACCCGGGGTGTGAGGGCCAGGCACCTTCAGGACCATGACCCGGGGTGTGAGGACTGGGCACCCCTTCAGTCGATGACCTGGGGTGTGAGGGCCGGGCTTCTTTCAGTGCCATAACCCTGGGTGTGAGGCCGGGCAACCTTTCAATGCCATGAATAGGGGTTTGGCCAGGCACCACTTCAGCACCATAACCCGGAGTGTGAGGGCCAGCACCTTCAGTGCCATGACCCGGGGTGTGAGGGCGGGCACCTTCAGTGACATGACCGGGGTGTGAGGGCCAGGCACCCTCCAGCACCATGACCCGGGGTGTGAGGGGCGGGAACCATTCAGCAACCCGTGGTGTGAGGCCAGGCACCCCTTTGGTCTATGACCCGGGTGTGAGGCCGTGCACCTTTCAGTGCCATGACCCGGCGTGTGAGGCGGGCACCCCTTCAGTGTCATGAAACAGGGTGTGAGGGCCGGGCACCCTTTCGTGGCGATGAAAGCAGGGGTGTGAGCCAGGCACTACAGTGCTGCGAACCGGGGTGTGAGGGCCGGACCTCCTGACCCAGGGGTGTGGTCAGGCACCCCTTCAGTGACATGACCAGGGTGTGACGGCCAGGCACCCCTCAGCACCATGACCCGGAGTGTGAGGCCAGGCACCTTCAGTGACATGAACCGGGGGTGTGACGGCAGGCACCCAGTGCCATGAACAGGGGTGTGAGGGCCAGGCACCTCAGTGCCATGAACAGGGGTGTGAGGCCAGGCACACTTGTGACACATGACCCAGGGTGTGAGGGCGGGCACCTTCAGGACCATGACCCGGGGTGTGAGGACTGGAGGCACCCCTTCAGTGAGATGACCCGGGGGTGTGGGCGGGCTCTTTCAGTGCCATGACCCTGGGTGTGAGGCCGGGCACCCCTTCAGTGCCATGAACAGGGGTGTGTGAGGCAGGCACCCTTCAGTGACATGACCCAGGGGTGTGAGGGCCAGCACCTTCAGTGCCATGACCAGGGTGTGAGGGCCAGGCACCTTCAGTGTCATGGCCCGGGGTGTGAGGCCGGGCACCCTTCAGTCTCATGACCCGGGGTGTGAGGGCCGGGCACCTTTAGTGCATGACCCGGGGTGTGAGGCCAGGCACCCTTAGGTCCCATGACCGGGGTGTGGACTGGGCACCCCTTCAGTCTGACCCGGGGTGAGGGCCGGGCTTCAGGCCATGACCACAGGTGTGAGGGCCAGGCACCCTTTCAGTGCCATGTGAATGGGGGTTTGAGCCGGGCACCCCTTCATTTCCCTGGCCAGTGTGAGCCGGGCACCCCTTCAGTGCCATGACCCGGGTGTGAGGCGGGCACCTTCAGTGACATGACCCTGGGGTGTGGGCGGGCACCCTGGTGTGAGGCTGGAACCGATTCAAGCCATGACCCGGGGTGTGAGGGCCAGGCACCCTTCTATGACCAGCCAATGACCCGGGTGTGAGGCCAGCACCCCTTCAGTGCCATGAGACCCTTGGGTGTGAGGGTCGGGCACCCTTCAGTGCCATGACCAGGGGTGTGAGGGGGGCACCCTTTAATTGTATGAGTCGTGAGGGCAGGCACCCTTCAGGACCATGACCCAGGGGTGAGGACTGGGCACCCCTTCAGTGACATGACCGGGGTGTGAGGGCGGGGCTTTCCTTTCAGTGCCATGACCCTGGGTGTGAGGGCCGGGCACCCCTTTTAGTGCCATGAACTGGGGTTGAGGGCCGGGCACCCTTCAGTGCCATGAACCGGAGTGTGAGGGCCAGGCACCCCTTCAGTGCCATGACCCTGGGTGTGAGGCGGGCACCCATTCAGTGCTTATGACCGGGGTGTGAGGGCCGGGCACCCCTTGCACCATGACCCGGGGTGTGAGGGCAGGAACCGATTCAGCCCATGACCGTGGTGTGAGGCCAGGCACCTTTGGGTCCATGACCCAGGGGTGTGAGGCCGTGCACCCTTTCAGTGCCATGACCCAGGGTGTGAGGGCCAGGCACCTTCAGTGTCATGGGGGAAGCAGGGTGTGAGCGGCACCCTTTGTGGCAGCAGAGCAGGGGTGTGAGGGCCGAGCACCTCAGTGCTGAGAAACCGGGGTGTGAGGGCCAGAGCTTACCACATGACCCGGGGTGTGAGGGCGGGCACCCCTTCAGTGACATGAATCAGGAGTGTGAGGCAGGCAACCCTTTCCAGCACCATGACCCGGGGAGTGTGAGGGCCAGGCTCGATTAGTGCATGAATCAGGGGTGTGAGGACCGGGCACCAGTGCCATGAAACGGGGTGTGGGCAATCTCCCCTCACATGACCCGCGGGGTGTGGTCAGGCCTCAGTGAAATGAATCTGTGGTGTGAGGGCTGGGCACCAGCACCTATGACCCAGGGTGTTAGGGCGAGGTTCGTTTTCAGTGCAGAATCGGTGGGTGAGGCGGGCACCCATCAGCACCATGACCCAGGGTGTGAGGCCGGGACCGCTTCAACCCGCTGCCAGGTGTGAGTGCGGGCACCCCTTCAGTGACATGGCCTCGGGTGTGAGGGCCGGGCACCCCCTCAGCACCATGACCTGGGTTGTGATGGCCGGGAACCGCTTGCCCCATGACCCGTGGTGTGAGGGCCGAGTGCCTGCTTAGGTCCATGACCCGGGGTGTGAGGGCCGTGTGCCCTTCAGTGCTATGACCCGGGGTGTGGGGCGGTCACCCCTTCCAAATGACATCTTGGGGTGTGAGGACCGGGCACCCTTCAGGTGCCTGGTCAGGGGTGTGAGGCCAGGCACCCCTACAGTGCTGTGAACCGGGGTGTGAGGCCTGGCACCCCTTTCAGTGACATGACCCAGGGCGTCAGGGGCCAGGCAACCCTTCAGTGCCATGAGCCAGGGTGTGACGGCTGGGCACCCCTTGGTATGCCATGAAACAGGGTGTGAGGGCAGGCACCCCGACTATGAACCAGAGTGTGAGGCCGGACACGCCATGATCAGGGGTGTGAGGCAGGGGCTAGAGCTATGACTCGAGGTGTGAGGCCGTTCCCCTATAGAGCTATGAACCAGAGTGTAGGGCGGACACCTTCAGTGACATGGCCCAGAGGTGTGATGGCTGGGGCAGCAGCCTTGGCCAGGGGTGGGAGGGCCGGCACCTAGGACCATGACCCGAGGTGAGGCCGTGCACCCCTATAGAGCTATGACAGAGTGTGAGGCCGGGCACCTTCAGTGACATGGCCAGGGGTGTGATGGCAGGGAACGCTTACCCCTTGGATTGGGTGTGGATGGCACCCCTCAGGCACCATGACCGAGTGTGGTCAGGCACCTTCAGTTCAGGAATCAGGGTGTGAAAGCAGGGAACCCTTCAGCACCATGGCCCAGGGGTGTGTGAGGCCAAGCACCCCTTCAGTACCCATGACCCGGGTGTGAGGCCGGGCACCTTCAGTGGCATGAACCGGTGTGAGGGCAGGTGCCCTCCAGCACCATGACCCGGCGTGTGGGCCGACACTTCAACCCCATGAGTCCGTGGTGTGAGGCCGGGCACCTTTGGGTCCATGACCCGGGGTGTGAGGCCGTGCACCCTTTATGCACCATGACCCGGGGGTTGTGGGGCGGGGACCCTTTCAGTGCCATGAATCAGGGTATAGCTGGGCACCCCTTCAGCACCATGACCGGGGTGTGAGGCCCAGGCGCACTTCAGTGCCGTGACCCAGGGTGTGAGGCCAGGCACCCTTCAGTGACATGACCCGGGGTGTGAGGGCCGGGCACCCAGTGAGATGAGCAGGGGGTGTGAAGGCGGTGCCCCTACAGTGCTGTGAACGGGTTGTGAAGGCGGGCACCCTTCAGTGCAATAGGGGTGGGCCAGGGCACCCTTCAGTGTCATGACCCGGGGCGTCAGGGCCGGGCAGCCCTTTAGGTCCATGACCCGGGGTGTGAGGACCATCGCACTTGGGTGTGACCGGGGTGTGAGGCGTGAACCTTCAGTGACATGACCCGGGTAGTGAGGGCCAGGCACCCCTTTAGTGACATGACCCAGGGTGTGAGGGCCGGGCCCCTCAGCACCATGACCCGGAGTGTGAGGGCCGGGCACCCCTTCAGTGTCATGAACCGGGGTGTGAGGGCCAGGCACCCTTTAAGTGCCATGAATCGCTGTGTGAAGGCGGGCACTACAGTGCTTATGAACCGGGGTGTGAGGGCCAGTGACCTTTCAGTGCCATGAAGGGGTGTGAGGACCGGGCACCCTTCAGTGACATGACCTGGGCGTCAGGGCCGGGCAACCCTTCAGTGCCATGAGCAGGCCGGGTGTGGGCAGGGCACCCTGACTATGAACCAGAGTGTGAGGCGGGCACCTTCACTGACGGGGTATAGGGGCGGGCACCTTTTTCAGTGCCATGAACCGGGGTATGAGTGCCGGGCATGCCTTCAGAGCCTATGACCCGGGTGTGAGGGTCGGGCACTGATATGAGCCTGGGTGTGAGGATGGGCACCCCTTCAATGATATGCCCCAGGGGTGAGCGGGAGCACTCGTTTGCTCTATGACCAGGGGTGTGGGGCGGGGCATACCTTCAGTGCCATGGGGGTGTGACGGCCAGGCACCCTTCAGTGCCATGACCGGGTGTGATGGCAGGGCTTACTAGTGACATGACTCAGGGCGTCAGGGCCGGACACCCATTCAGTGACATGAGCCGGGGTGTCAGTGCCAGGGCACCTTCAGCACCATTACGCAGAGTGTTAGGGCCGGGCTCGATTTCAGTGCAGGAATGGTGGGGCCGGGCACCCCATCAGCACCATGACCCGGGGTGTGGTGGCCGGGACACTTCCTACTGACCCGGGTTGTAGTGCAGGCACTATGACCCAGGTTGAGGGCCAGGCACCGTTCATGGCATGAGTGGTTGTGAAAGCCAGGAACCCCTTCAGCACCATCACCCGGGGTGTAGGGCCAGGCACCCCTTCAGTGCCATGACCCGGGGTGTGAGTGCCAGGCACCCATACAGTGCTTTGAAAAGTGTGTGGTCAGGCGCCTCCCACTTGACCCGGGGTGACAGGGCCGGGCACCTCAGCACCATGACACAGGGGTGTGAGCGTGAGCACCCCATAGTGACATGACCCGGGGTGTAAGGGCCAGGCACCCCATTAGCACTATGACCCGGGGTGTGAGGGCGGGGCACCCCTTCAGTACCATGACCCCGGGTGTGAGGGCCGGGAACATATCAGTGCTATGAATCGGTGTGTGAAAGCCGGGCATCCCTTCAGCACCATGACCCGGGGTGTGAGGGTCAGGCACCCTTGCAGTGCCATGACCCGGGGTGTGAGGGACGGGCACCCCTCCAGCACCATGGCCAGGATGAGGCGGAGCACCCTTTCACTAACATGACCCCGTGGTGTGAGGGCCAGGCACCCCTCCAGCACCATGACCCGGGGTGTGAGGGCCGGGAACCCCTTCAGTGTCATGACCCGGGGTGTGAGGGCCGGGCACCCCTCCAGCACCATAACCTGGGGTGTAAGGGCCGGGAACCACTTCAGTGCCATGACCCGGGTTGTGAGGGCCGGGCACCCCTTCAATGACATGACTCGGGGTTTGAGGGCCGGACACCCTTTCAGTGACATGACCCGGGGTGTGAGGTTCGGGCACACCTCCAGCACCATGACCCGGGGTGTGAGGTTCGGGCACACATTCAGTGCCATGACCCGGGGTGTGAGGGCTGACACCCTTTCAGTGACATGACCCGGGGTGTGAGGTTCGGGCACACCTCCAGCACCAGGACCCGGGGTGTGAGGTTTGGGCACACCTTCAGTGCCGTGACCCGGGGTGTGAGGGCCGGGCACCCCTTCAGCACCATGATCCAGGGTGTTAAGGCCCGGCTCGATTTCAGTGCCAAGAACCGGGGTGTGAGAGCCGGGCACCCCAACAGCACCATAACATGGGGTGTGAGGTTCGGCCACACCTCCAGCACCATGACCCGGGGTGTGAAGTTCGGGCACACCTTCAATGACATGACCCGGGGTGTGAGGGCCGGGCACCCCTTTAGAGACATGACCCGGGGTGTGAGGGCCGGGCACCCCTCAGACACCATGACCCGTTGTTTGAGGGTCGGGGACCTTTTCAGTGCCATGAATCCGGGTGTGAATGCCTAGCATCCCTTCAGCACCATGACCCGGGGTGTGAAGGCCAGGCACCCCTGCAGTGCCATGACCCGGGGTGTGACGGGCGGGCACCCCTCCAGCACCATGACCCGGGGTGTGAGGCCCGGGAACCGTTTCAACCCCATGACCCGTGGTGTGAGGGCTGGGCACCCCTTTAGGTCCATGACCTGGGGTGTGAGGGCCGTGAACCCCTTCAGTGCCATGACCCGGGGTGTGAGGGCCGGGCACCCATTCAGTGTCAAGAACCGGGGTGTGAGAGCCCGGCACCATTTCAGTGCCACGAAACGGGGTGTGAGGTCCGGGCACCCCTACAGTGCTGCGAACTGGGGTGTGAGGGCAGGGGCACCCCTTCACATGACCCGGGGTGTGAGGGTCCGGCACCACTTCAGTGAAATGAATCGGGGTGTGAGGGCCGGACACCCCTTCAGCACCATTACCCAGAGTGTTAGGGCCGGGCTCGATTTCAGTGCCAAGAATCTGGGTGTGAGGGCCGGGAACCCCATCAGCACCATGACCCTGGGTGTGATGGCAGGGAACCACTTCAACCCCTGACCCGGGGTGTGAGGGCCGGGCACCCCTCAGGCACCATGACCCGAGGTGTGAGGGCCGGGCAGCCCTTCAGTGCCAGGAATCGGGGTGTGAAAGCTGAACCCTTTTCAGCAATTAAGGGACTGGGGGTGTGAAAGCCGGGAACCCCTTCAGCACCATGACCCGGGGTGTGAGTGCCAGGCACCCATACAGAGCTTTGAAAAAGGGTGTGTGGTCCGGGCACCCATTCACTTGACCCGGGGTGTCAGGGCCGGGCACCCCTCCAGCACCATGACCCGGGGTGTGAGCGCCGGGCACCCCATAAGTGACATGAGCCGGGGTGTGGGGGCAGGGCACCCCTACAGTGTTATGAACCGGGGTGTGAGGGCCGGGCACCTCTTCACCTGACCCAGGGTGTAAGGGCCAGGCACCCCATTAGCACCATGACCCGGGGTGTGAGGGCGGGGCACCCCTTCAGTACCATGACCCGGGGCGTGAGGGCAAGGCACCCCTTCAGTGAAATCACCGGGGGTGTGAGAGCTGGGCACCCCTTCATTGACATAACCCGGGATGATGGCCGGGCACCCTTTCAGTGACATGACCCGGGGTGTGAGGGCCGGGCACCCCTCCAGCACCATGACTCTGGGTGTGAGGGCCGGGAACCCCTTCAGTGTCATGACCCGGGGTGTGCTTGCCGGGCACCCCTCCAGCACCATGACCCGGGGTGTGAGGGCCGGGAACCCCTTCAGTGCCATGACCCGGGGTGTGAGGGCCGGGCACCCCTTCAATGACATGACCTGGGGTTTGAGGGCCGGACACCCTTTCAGTGACATGACCCGGGGTGTGAGGTTCGGGCACACCTCCAGCACCATGAAACGGGGTGTGAGGTTCGGGCACACCTTCAGTGCCATGACCCGGGGTGTGAGGGCCGGGAACCCCTTCAGCACCATGATCCAGGGTGTTAGGGCCGGGCTCGATTTCAGTGCCAAGAACCGGGGTGTGAGGGCCGGGCACCCCAACAGCACCATAACCCGGGGTGTGAGGTTCGGGCACACCTCCAGCACAATGACCCGGAGTGTGAGGTTCGGGCACACCTTCAATGACATGACCCGGGGTGTGAGGGCCGGGCACCCCTTCAGCGAGGTTCAGGCACACCTCCCTTTGTTCAGGGGTGTGTGATTCAGGCACACCAATGGCATGACCCACCCGGGAGTGTGGGGGCCGAGGGCACCCCTCAGACATCATGACCTGCAGGAGTTTGAGGTGAGGGACCTTTTTAGTACCATGAATCGGGTGTGAATGCCCTAGCATCCCTTCAGCACCATGACCCGGTGTGTGAAGGCCAGGCACCCCTGCAGTGCCATGACCCGGGGTGTGAGGGGCGGGCACCCCTCCAGCACCATGACCCGGGGTGTGAGGCCCGGGAACCGTTTCAACCCCATGACCCGTGGTGTGAGGGCTGGGCACCCGTTTAGGTCCATGACCTGGGGTGTGAGGGCCGTGAACCCCTTCAGTGCCATGACCCGGGGTGTAAAGGGCCGGGCACCCATTCAGTGTCAAGAACCTGGGTGTGAGAGCCCGGCACCCTTTCAGTGCCACGAAACGGGGTGTGAGGTCCGGGCACCCCTACAGTGCTGCGAACTGGGGTGTGAGGGCAGGGGCACCCCTTCACATGACCCAGGGTGTGAGGGTCCGGCACCACTTCAGTGAAATGAATCGGGGTGTGAGGGCCGAGCACCCCTTCACCACCATTACCCAGAGTGTTATGGCCGGGCTCGATTTCAGTGCCAAGAATCAGGGTGTGAGGGCCGGGCACCCCATCAGCACCATGACCCGGGGTGTGATGGCCGGGAACCGCTTCAACCCCATGACCCGGGGTGTGAGGGCCGGGCACCCCTCAGGCACTATGACCCGAGGTGTGAGGGCCGGGCACCCCTTCAGTGCCATGAATCGGGGTGTAAAAGCCGGGAACCCCTTCAGCACCATGACCTGGGGTGTGAGGGCCAGGCACCCCTTTAGTGCCATGACCCGGGGTGTGAGTGCCAGGCACCCATACAGTGCTTTGAAAAAGGGTGTGTGGTCCGGGCACCCCTTCACTTGACCCGGGGTGTCAGGGCCGGGCACCCTTCCAGCACCATGACCCGGGGTGTGAGCGCCGGGCACCCTATAAGTGACATGAGCCGGGGTGTGGGGGCAGGGCACCTGGTTTTATGAACCCAGGGTGTGGGGCCGGGCACCTCTTCACCACCTGACCCAGGGGTTCAGGGCCAGGCACCCAGTAGCACCATGACCCGGGGTGTGAGGGCCGGGCACCCTTTCAGTGCCATGAATCGGGGTGTGAGGGCAGGGCACCCCTTCAGAACCATGACCCGGCGTGTGAGGGCCGAGCACCAATCCAGCACCATCGCCCCGGGTGTGAGGGCCAGGCACCCCTTCAGTGCCATGAACAGGAGTGTGAGAACTGTGCACCCTTTCAGTGACATGACCCGGGGTGTGAGGGCCAGGCACCCCTCCATGACCCGGTGTGAGGGCCAGGGGAACCACTCCGTGCCATGACTTGAGGTGTAAGGCTGACTATCAATAAACATGACCCGAAGGGTTTTGGGAGCCGGACACCCTTTCAGTGACATAACCGGGGTGTGAGGTTCGGGCACACCTCCAGCACCATGACCCGGGGTGTTAGGTTCGGGCACACCTTCAGTGCCATGACCCGGGGTGTGAGGGACGGGAACCCCTTCAGCACCATGATCCAGGGTGTTAGGGCCGGGCTCGATTTCAGTGCCAAGAACCGGGAACAGGGCCAGGTACCCCATCACTTCCCTCTTCCAGGGTCCATGAGGAGTTCAGGCACAACTTCAATGACATGATGACCAGGGGTGTGGGGAGTTCAGGCACACCTCCAGCACCAAACCAGGGTGTGAGGTTCAGGTACACCTTCAATGAGCATGACCCGGGGTGTGAGGGCCAGGCGCCCTTTAGTGACATGACCCGGGGTGTGAGGGCCAGAGCACCCTCGACCTGCAAGCCAGGGTTTGAGGTTAGAGACCTTTTCCCAGTGCCATGAATCGGGGTGTGGCAGAGCATCCCTTCAGCACCGACCCGGGGGTGTGAGGCCAGAGGCACTCCTGCAGTGCCGTGACCCTGGGTCTGAGGACAGGCACCCTCACCACCATGACCCTGGGTGTGAGAGCAGGAACCGTTTCAACCCCATGACCCCGTGGTGTGAGGGCTGGGCACTTGCTAGGTCCATGACCTGGGGTGTGAGGGCCGTGAGCCCAGCAGTGCCATGACCTTTGGGGTGTGAGGGCCAGCTTTACATTCAGTTTCAGAACAGGGTGTGAGCCAGCACCCTTTCAGTGCCACAGGCAGGGTGTGGTCCGGCACCCCTACAGTGCTGCCGAACTGGGGTGTGTGAGGGCCAGGCACCCCTTCACATGACCAGTGTGAGGGTCGGCGCACCACTTTCTGTGAAATATGATGGGGTGAGACAGACTCCTTGCTCGTACAGAGTGTTAGGTTAGGGCCGGGAACCGCTTCAACCCCATGACCCGGGGTGTAAGGGCCGGGCATCCCTTTAGTGACATGACCCGGGGTGTGAGGGCCGAGCACCCTTTCATTGCCATGAATAGGGGTGTGAAAGCCGGGCACCCCTTCAGCACCATGACCTGCAGGGCCAGGCACCCCTTCAATACATGACCCGGGGTGTGAGGGCCGTGCACCCCTTCAGGGACATGACCTGGGGTGTGAGGGCCGGGCACCCTTTAAGTGAAATTACCCGGGGTGTGAGGGCCAGGCACCCCTCCAGCACCATGACCCTGGGTGTGAGGGCCGGGAACCGCTTTAACCCCATGACCCGTGGTGTGAGGCCCGGGCACCCCATTAGGTCCAAGACCCGGGGTGTGAGGGCCGTGCACCCCTTCAGTGCCATGACCCGGGGTGTGAGGGCCGGGCACCCCTTCAGTGTCATGAAACGGGGTGTGAGGTCCGGGCACCCTTTCAGTGTGATGAAACGGAGTGTGAAGGCCTGGCACCCCTTCAGTGCCATGAATCGGGGTGTGAAGTCCGGGCACCCCTACAGTGCTGTGAACCTGGGTGTGAGGGTCGGGCACCTCATCAGCACCATGACCCATGGTGTAAGGTCCAGGAACCGCTTCAACCCCATGAACCAGGGTATAAGGGCCGGGCACCCCTTTAGGTCCATGACCCGGCGTGTGAGGGCCGTGCACCTCTTCAGTGAAATGACCCGGGATGTAAGGGCTGGGCACCCCTTTAGTGACATGACCCTGGGTGTGAGGGCCGGGCACCCCTCCAGCATCATGACCCGGAGTGTGAGAGCCGGGCACCCCTTCAGTGCCATGAACCGGGTTGTGAGGGCCGGGCACCCGCTTAGGTCTATGATCAAGGGTGTGAGGGCCGGGCGTACCTTCAGTGCCATCGCCAGGGGTGTGACGGCCGGTCACCGCTTCAGTGCCATGACCCGGGGTGTGAGGGCCGGGCACCCCTTCATGACATGAACCGGGGCGTCAGGGCCGGACACCCCTTTAGTGCCATGAAACGGGGTGTGAGGCCCGGGCACCCCTACAGAGCTATGAACCGAGGTGTGAGAGCCGGGCACCCCTTCACATGACCCGGGGTGTGAGGGCCGCGCACCCGCTTAGGTCTATGACTAGGGGTGTGAGGGCCGGGCATACCTTCAGTGCCATCGCCAGGGGTGTGACGGCCGGTAACCGCTTCAGTGCCATGAATCGTGGTGTGAGGGCCTGGCACGATTTCAGTGCCATGATTCGGGGTGTGAGTGTCGGGCACCTCATCAGCACAATGACCCATGGTGTAAGGGCCGAGAACCGCTTCAACCCCATGACCCTGGGTGTGAGGTCCGGGCACCTCTTTAGGTCCATGACCCGGGGTTTGAGGGCCGTGCACCCCTTTAGTGACATGACCCGGGGTGTGAGGGCCGGGCAACCCCTTAGCGACATGACCCGGGGTGTGAGGGCCGAGCACCAATCCAGCACCATGACCCGGAGTGTGAGGGCCGGGCACCCCTTCAGTGTCATGAAACGGGGTGTGAGGACCGGCCACCCCTTCAGTGCCATGAACCGGGGCGTCAGGGCCGGGTACCCCTTCAGTGCCATGAGCTGGGGTGTGAGGGCCGGGCACCTCTTCACATGACCCGGGGTGTGAGATCAAGCACCCCTTCAGTGAAATGAATCAGGTGTGGGCCAGGCACACCTTCAGCAAGACCCAGAGTGTTAGGGCGGGCTCGATTTCAGTGCAGAATCAGGGTGGTCAGGCACCCCTCCAGTGACATGACCTGGGGTGTGAGGGCCAGGCACCCCTTCAGTGACCTGACCCGGGGCGTGAGGGCCGGGCACCCCTCAGCACCACACCCGGGGTGTGAGGCCGGACGCCTCAACCCCATGACCCGTGGTGTGAGGGCGGGCACCCCTTTAGGTCCATGAACCGTGGTGTGTGGGCCCGTGCACCCCTTCAGTGCCATGACCGGGTGTGAGGCCAGGCACTACAGTGCTGCGAACAGGGGTGTGAAGACAGGACACCCTTCACATGACCGGGGTGTGAGGGCAGGAACCTCTTCAACCCCATGACCCCATGTGTGAGGCCGGGCACCCCTTCAGTGCCATGACCGGGATGTGAGGGCCGGGCACCTCTCAGCACCATGACCCATAGTGCTGAGGGCGGGCTCGATTCAGTGCCAAGAATCGGGGTGTGAGGGCTGAGAACCAACTTCAACCCCAGGGTGAGAGGCGGGCATCCCTTTAGTACTAACCAGGGGTGTGAGGGCCTGGCACCACTTCAGTGCCATGAATCAGGTGTGAAAGCCGGGCACCCCTTCAAAACATGACCAGGGTGTGAGCCAGGCACCCCTTCAGTGCCATGACCAGGGGTGTGAGCAGCCGGCACCTTCAGTGACATGACCTGGGGTGTGAGGCCCGCACCCTTTCATCAGACCCAGAGCACCCCTCATCACCATGACCCGAGGTGTGAGCAGGGGCCAACCCCACGACCCGTGGTGTGAGCGGGCACCCCTTCATGCCATGACCCGGGTGAGGCCGGGCACCCCTCAATGTCACCAACCGAGTGAGCGCCAGGCACCCAAATTGCCATGAAGCAGGTGTAAGGCTGGCACCCACATTGCTAACCGGAGGTGAGGGCCAGGCACCTTCACACCCGAAGTGTGGTTTTGCACCCCTTCAGTAAATACCAAATCAGGGTGTGAGGCCCGTGCCTTCAACTCTGACCCCAGAGTGTAGGGCGGGCTCATTCAGTTCCAGAATCAGGGTGTAGGTCAGGCACCCCTTCGCAACCGGGGTGTGGGCCAGGCACCTCTCCAGCACCAACCCATTGGTGAGGTCCAGAAACACAACCCCATGACTCGGGGTGAGGGCCGTGCACACCTTCATGCCATGACCCTTGTGAAGCGGGCATCCCTCATCATCATCAACCGGTGCCAAGCGTTCACCCATTCAGTGCCCTGAAACAAATGTGTGAGGCAGGCACCATTAACCCTGGGTCAAAGGCACCACTTCAGTGAAATAAATCAGGTGCAGGCACACACCCCCTCAACAACATGACCCATAGTGCTAGGCCGAGCTCGATCTCAGTGCAAATCAGGGGTGTGAGGCCAAGACCCATCACACCATGACCAGGGGTGTGGTGGCAGAGAACCTTCCACACCATGCCCCGGGGTGTGAGGGCAGGGCATCGCCCCCATTGACATGCTTGAGGGTCATGATGGGTGCCCTTTCAGTGACATGAATCAGGTGTTTCCCTTTCAGTGCCATGAAACACCTGGGTGAGGCTACTTTCCCTAAATCACACAAAATCAGGTGTGAGGGCAGACACCCTTCACATGACCGGGGTCGTGAAAGTCAAACACCCTTCAATGAAATGACCAGGGTGCGAGAACCAGGCACCCTTCAGTGACTGCTGACCTGGGGTGTGAGGCCGGGCACCCTCGTGACATGACCAGCTAGGGGTGTGAGGCCAGAGCACCCCTCCAGCTTTTGGCTACCCCAGGGTGTGAAGGCAGAACCACTTCATATTTACATGAAACCCCGTGGTGAGGCCAGGCCTCTTCAGTGCACCATGACCCGGGGTGAGGGCCAGGCACCTTCAGTACTCTTGAACTTTTCCCTTTCAGTGCCATGAAACAGGGTGCTTGAGGCCTGGCACCTACAGTGCTGCAAATCGGGTGTGAGGCAGGGCACCCCTTCACATGACCTGGGGTGTGAGGTCAGGCACC
>NW_024728124.1:0-15782 GCF_018991925.1 Homarus americanus
TGGGACTTTGTTATACTCGATCAGAGGGGTTTTTTATACTCGATGAGGGGGCTTTCTTATACTCGATCAGGGGACTTTGTTAGGCTCGAACAGGGGACTTTGTTATACTCGACGAGGGGGCTTTATTATACTCAATTAGAAACTTTGTTATACTCGAACAGGGGACTTTGTTATACTCGATCAGGGGACTTTGTCATGCTCGATCAGGGGACTTTGTTATACTCGATCAAGGGTGTTTGTTTTACGCGATCAGGGGACTTTGTTATACTCGATCAGGGGACTTTGTTATACTCGATCAGGGGATTTTGTTATACTCGATCAGGGGACTTTGTTACACTCGACCAGGGGCCTTTGATATACTCGATCAGGGGCCTTTGTTATACTCGATAAAGGGACTTTGTTATACTCGACCAGGGGACTTTGTTATACTCGTTTATGGGACGTTGTTATACTTGAACAGGGGTCGTTGTTATACTCGACCAGGGGCCTTTGTTGTACTCGATCAGGGGCCTTTGTAATACTCAATAATGGGACTTTGTTTTACTCGACCAGGGGACTTTCTTATACTCGACCAGGGGGCTTTTTTATACTCGATCAAGGGGCTTTGTTATACTCGATCAGAGGGCTTTGTTATACTCGATCAGGGGACTTTGTTATACTCGACCAGGGGACTTTGTTATACTCGATCAGGTGACTTTGTTCTAGTCGATCAGGGGGCTTTGTTATACTCGATCAGGGAACTTTGTTATACTCGATCAGGGGAATTTGTTAGACTCGATCAGAGGAATTTGTTATTCTTGACCAGGGGACTTTGTTATACTCGATGAGGGGACTTTGTTAAACTCGTTCATGGGACGTTGTTATACTCGAGCAGGGGTCGTTGTTATACTCGACAGGGGCCTTTGTCATACTCGATCAGGGGCCTTTGTTATAATCGATAATGGGACTTTGTTATACTCGACCAGGGAACTTTCTTATACTCAACCAGGGGGCTTTTTTATACTCGATCAAGTGGCTTTGTTATACTCGATCAGGTGACTTTGTTATAGTCGATCAGGGGAATTTGTTATACTCGACCAGGGGACTTTGTTATACTCGATTAGGGGACTTTGTTATACTCGATTATGGGCTTTTTTAAACTCAATAAGGGGGCTTTGTTATACTCGATCAGAGGGCTTTTTTATACTCCCTGAGAGGCCTTTATTATATTCGATCATGGGACTTTGTTATACTCGACCAGGGGACATTGTTATACTCGACAGGGAGGCTTTTTTATACTCGATCAGGGAGTTTTGTTAAAGTCGATGAGGGGAATTTGTTATTTTTTGGACAATGGCCTTTGTTATACTCGATTCGGGGACTTTGTTATACTCGATCAGAGGACTTTGTTATACTCGACCAGGGGCCTTTGTTATACTCGATCAGGGGCCTTTGTTATACTCGCTTATGGGACTTTGTTATACTCGACCAGGGGACTTTGTTATACTCGACCAGGGGGCTTTTTTTATACTCGATCAAGGGGCTTTGTTATACTCGATCAGAGGGCTATGTTATACTCGATCAGGGGACTTTGTTATACTCGACCAGGGGACTTTGTTTTATTCGATCAGGTGACTTTGTTATACTCGACCAGGGGCCTTTGTTATACTCGATCAGGGGCCTTTGTTATACTCGATAATGGGACTTTGTATATACTCGACTAGGGACTTTGTTATATTCAATCAGGGGCCTTTCTTATACTCGATCAGGGGTGCTTTGATATGCTCGATGAGGGGACTTTGTTATTCTCGATCATGGGAATTTGTTATAATCGATCAGAGGGCTTTGTTATACTCGATGACAGGGCTTTGTTATGCTCCATGAGAGGACTTTGTTATTCTCGATCAGGGGATTTTGCTATACTCGATTAGGGGCCTTTATTATACTCGATCACGGTCCTTTGTTATATTCCATTAGTGGCCTTTATTTTACTGCATCAGGGAACTTTGTTATACTCGATCAGGGCACTTTGTTATACTCGATCAGGGGACTTTTTTATACAGTACTCGATCAGGGGTGTTTGTTTTACTCGATCAGAAGGCTTTGTTATACTCGTTCATGGGACTTTGTTATACTCGATCAGGGGACGTTGTTATACTCGATGAGGGGCCTCTGTTATACTCCATTAGGGGCCTTTGTTACACTGGATCAGGGGACTTTGTTATACTCGGTCAGGGCACTTTGTTATACTCGATCAGGGGACTTTGTTATACTCGACCAGGGACCTTTGTTATACTCGATCAGGGGCCTTTGTTACACTCGATAATGGGACTTTGTTATACTCGACCAGGGAACTTTGTTATGTTCGACCAGGGGGCTTTTTTTATCCTCATTCACGGAGATTTGTTATACTCGATCAGAGGGCTCTGTAATGCTCGATCAGGGGGCTTTGCTATACTCGATCAGGGAACTTTGTTATACTCGATCACAGGGCTTTGTTCTACTCGATCAGAGGCCTTTGTTATACTCGATCAGGGGACTTTGTTATACTCGACCAGGGGACTTTTTTATACTCGATCAGGGGGCTTTGATATACTCGATGAGAGGGCTCTGTAATGCTCGATCAGGGGGCTTTGTTATACTCGATCAAGGGAACTTTGTTATACTCGATCACAGGGCTTTGTATTACTCGATCAGAGGCCTTTGTTATACTCGATCAGCGGGCTTTGTTGTACTCGATCAGGGAACTTTGTTATACTCGATCTGGGGAATTTGTTATACTCGATGAGGGGACTTTGTTATACTCGAACAGGGGGCTTTGTTATACTCGATGAAAGAACTTTGTTATATTCGATGAGAGGACTTTGTTACACTCGATCAGAAGACTTTGTTATACTCGACCTGGGGCTTTTGTTGTACTCAATCAGCAGACTTAGTTATACTCGATAAGGGGACCTTGTTATTTTCGACCAGGGGCCTTTGTCTTACTCGATCAGGGGACTTGGTTATACTCGACCAGGGGACTTTGTTATACTCGATCAGGGGGCTTTGTTATACTCAATCAGGGGACTTTGTATTTACTCGACTAGGGACTTTGTTATATTCAATTAGGGGCCTTTCTTATACTCGATCGTGGACTTTGTTATGCTCGATGAGAGGACTTTGTTATTCTCGATCAGGAGACTTTGTTATACTCGATCAGGGGACTTTGTTATACTCGATCAGGGGACTTTGTTATACTCGATCAGGCGACTTTGTTATACTCGATCAGGGGGCTTTGTTGTACTCAATCAGGGGACTTTGTATATACTCGACTAGGGACTTTGTTATATTCAATCAGGGCCCTTTCTTATACTCGAACAGGGGACTTTGTTATACTCGATCAGGGGACTTAGTTATACTCGATCAGGGGACTTTGTTATACTCGATCAGGGGCCTTTATTGTACTCGATTAGGTGCCTTTGTTATACTCGATAATGGGACTTTCTTATACTCGACCAGGAAATTTGATAGAAACTCGACCAGGGGGCTTTTTGCTACTCGATCAGGGGACTTTGTTATACTCGACCAGGGAACTTTGTTATACTCGACCAGGGAACTTTGTTATACTCGATCAGGGGTCTTTCGTATACTCGATCAGGAACTTTGTTATTCTCGATCCAGGGACTTTGTTATACTTGATCATTG
Source organism: Homarus americanus (assembly GCF_018991925.1). Classification (NCBI taxonomy): domain Eukaryota; kingdom Metazoa; phylum Arthropoda; class Malacostraca; order Decapoda; family Nephropidae; genus Homarus; species Homarus americanus. The sequence continues at coordinate 3,667 of NW_024728124.1, forward strand.
GCTTTGTTATACTTGACCAGGGCCTTTGTTATACTCAAACAGGGGCCTTTGGTGTACTCGACTAGGACTTTGTTTATATATCCAATCGGGGCCCTTTGTTATACTCGATCAGGGGCGTTGTTTTACTCGATAATAGGACTTTGTTATACTCGACCAGGGGACTTTGTTATACTCGACCAGGGGGCTTTTTTCATACTCAATGAGGGGGCTTTGTTATACTCGATCAGAGGGCTTTGTTATACTCGATCAGGGGACTTTGTTATGCTCGACCAGGGGACTTTGTTATACTCGATCAGGGGTGTTTGTTTTACTCGATCAGGGGACTATGTTATACTCGACCAGGGGCCTTTATTATACTCGATTAGGTGCCTTTGTTATACTCGATAATGGGACTTTCTTATATTCGACCAGGGGCCTTTGTTATTCTCGAACAGGGGACTTTGTTATACTCGATCAGGGGTCTTTGTTATACTCGCTGAGGGAACTTTGTTATACTCGATCAGGGGACTTTGTTATACTCGATCAGGGGACTTTGTTATACTTGACCAGGGGCCTTTGTTATACTCAAACAGGTGCCTTTGTTGTACTCGATCAGGGATCTTTGTTATACTCTGTCAGGGGAATTTGTTATACTTGATCAGGGGAATTTGTTATACTCGACCAGGGGACTTTGTTATGCTCGATCAGGGGACTTTGCTATACTCGATTAGGGGCCTTTGTTATACTCGATCAGGGAACTTTGTTATATTCGATTAGGGTTCCTTTGTTATACTCGATCAGTGGCCTATGTTATACTCGATAATAGGACTTTGTTATACTCGATCAGGGGGCTTTGTTATACTCGATCAGAGGGCCTTATTATACTCGATCAGGGGACTTTGTTATACTCGACCAGGGGATTTTGTTATACTCGATCAGGGGTCTTTGTTATGCTCGATCAGGGGACTTTGTTATACTCGATTAGGGGCCTTTGTTATACTCGATGAGGGGGCTTTGTTATACTCGATCAGAGGGCCTTATTATACTCGATCAGGGGACTTTGTTATACTCGACCAAGGGACCTTGTTGTACTCGTTCAGGGGTCTTTGTTATACTCGATTAGGGAACTTTGTTATACTCGATCAAGGGACTTTGTTATACTCGTTCAGTGCCTTTGTTATACTCAATCAGGGGACTTTGTTATACTCGATCGAGGGGCTTTATTGTACTTTCGATAAGGGACTTTATTATACTCGATCGGGGGACTTGTTTATCTCGATCATGGGCTTTGCTATACTCGATCAGAGGGCTTTATATAATAAGGGGACTTTGTTATTCGCCCTTTAAATTGCTATACTCCATCAGGGGACTTTGTTATACCCGATCAGGTGACTGTTGAACTCGATCAGCGGACTTTGTTATACTCGATCAGGGACTTTGTTATACTCGATCAGGGGTCTTTGTTATACTCGATCAGGGAACTTTGTTTCACTCGATTAGGGGACTTTGTTATACTCAATCAGGGGACCTTGTTATTTTTTGGACAGGGGCCTTTGTTATACTCGATTCGGGGCCTTTGTTATACTCGATTATGGGATTTTGTTATACTCGACCAGAGGGCTTTTTTATACTCGATGAGGAGGCTTTGTTATACTCGATCAGGGGACTTTGCTATACTCGACCAGTGGACTTTGTTATACTCGATCAGGGGTCTTTGTTATGCTCGATCAGGGGACTTTGTTATACTCGATTAGGTGCCTTTGTTATACTCGATCAGGGGGCTTTGTTATACTCGATCAGAGGGCCTTATTATACTCGATCAGGGGACTTTGTTATACTCGACCAGGGGACTTTGTTATACTCGAACAGGGGTCTTTCTTATACTCGATCAGGGAACTTTGTTATACTCGACCAGGGGACTTTGTTATAGTCGATCTGGGGAATTTGTTTTACTCGATCAGTGCCTTTGTTATACTCAATCAGGGGACATTGTTATACTCGATCAGGGGGCTTTATTATACTCGATAAAAGGACTTTGTTATACTCGATCAAGGGACTTATTTATACTCGATCATGGGCTTTGCTATACTCGATCAGAGGGCTTTGTTATACTCAATCAGGGGACTTTGTTATTCTCGCTAAGGGTACTTTTTTATACTCGATCAGGGGACTTTGTTATACCCGATCAGGTGACTTTGTTGAACTCAATCAGCGGACTTTGTTATACTCGATCAGGGGACTTTGTTATACTCAATCAGGGGACCTTGTTATTTTTTGGACAGGGGCCATTGTTATACTCGATTCGGGGACTTTGTTATACTCGATCATGGGACTTTGTTATACTCGATCAGAGGGGTTTTTTATACTCGATGAGGGGGCTTTCTTATACTCGATCAGGGGACTTTGTTAGGCTCGAACAGGGTATTTTGTTATACTCGAGGAGGGGGCTTTGTTATACTCAATTAGAAACTTTGTTATACTCGAACAGGGGACTTTGTTATACTCGATCAGGGGACTTTGTCATACTCGATCAGGGGACTTTGTTATACTCGATCAAGGGTGTTTGTTTTACGCGATCAGGGGACTTTGTTATACTCGATCAGGGGACTTTGTTATACTCGACCAGGGGACTTTTGTTATACTCGATCAGGGGACTTTGTTATACTCGACCAGGGACCTTTATTATACTCGATCAGGGGACTTTGTTATACTCGATTAGGGGACTTTGTTATACTCGATAAGAGGAATTTGTTATACTCGATCGGGGACTTTGTCTTACTCGATCAGACGGGTTTCTTATGCCGATCAGGGACTTTGTTATGCTCGATCAGAAATTGTGTTTGTTTTACTCGATCAGGGGACTTTGTTATACTCGATCAGGGGCCTTTATTATACTCGATTAGGTGCCTTTGTTATACTCGATAATGGGACTTTCTTATAATCGACCAGGGGACTTTGTTAAACTCGACCAGGGGGCTTTTTTATACTCGATCAGGGGACTTTGTTATACTCGACCAGGGAACTTTGTTATACTCGATCAGGGGTCTTTGTTATACTCGATCAGGGAACTTTGTTATACTCGATCAGGGGACTTTATTATACTCGATCAGGTGACTTTGTTATACTTGACCAGGGGCCTTTGTTATACTCAAACAGGGGCCTTTGTTGTACTCGATCAAAGATCTTTGTTATACTCTATTAGGCGAATTTGTTGTACTCGATCAGGGGAATTTGTTATACTCGACCAGGGGACTTTGTTATGCTCGATCAGGGGACTTTGTTATACTCGATTAGGGGCCTTTGTTATAATCGATCAGGGAACTTTGTTATACTCGATTAGGGGCCTTTGTTATACTCGATCAGAGGCCTATGTTATACTCGATAATAGGACTTTGTTATACTCGATCAGGGGGCTTTGTTATACTCGATCAGAGGGCCTTATCATTCTCGATCAGGGGACTTTGTTATACTCGATCAGGGGACTTTGTTATGCTCGATCACGGGACTTTGTTATACTCGATTAGGGGCCTTTGTTATACTCGATGAGGGGGCTTTGTTATACTCGATCAGAGGGTCTTATTATACTCGATCAGGTGACTTTGTTATATTCGACCAGGGGACCTTGTTATACTCGATCAGGGGTCTTTGTTATACTCGATTAGGGAACTTTGTTATACTCGATCAAGGGACTTTGTTATACTCGATCAGGGGAATGTGTTATACTCGATCAGTGCCTTTGTTATACTCAATCAGGGGACTTTGTTATACTCGATCAGGGGGCTTTATTGTACTCGATAAGGGGACTTTATTATACTCGATCGGGGGACTTGTTTATACTCGATCATGGGCTTTGCTATACTCGATCAGAGGGCTTTGTTATACTCAATCAGGGGACTTTGTTATTCTCGCTAAGGGTACTTTTTTATACTCCATCAGGGGACTTTGTTATACCCGATCAGGTGACTTTGTTGAACTCGATCAGCGGACTTTGTTATACTCGATCAGAGGACTTTGTTATACTCGATCATAGGTCTTTGTTATACTCGATCAGGGAACTTTGTTTCACTCGATTAGGGGACTTTGTTATGCTCAATCAGGGGACCTTGTTATTTTTTGGACAGGGGCCTTTGTTATACTCGATTCGGGGCCTTTGTTATACTCGATTATGGGACTTTGTTATACTCGACCAGAGGGCTTTTTTATACTCGATGAGGAGGCTTTGTTATACTCGATCAGGGGACTTTGCTATACTCGACCAGTGGACTTTGTTATACTCGATCAGGGGTCTTTGTTATGCTCGATCAGGGGACTTTGTTATACTCGATTAGGGGCCTTTGTTATACTCGATCAGGGGGCTTTGTTATACTCGATCAGAGGGCCTTAGTATACTCGATCAGGGGACTTTGTTATACTCGACCAGGGGACTTTGTTATACTCGAACAGGGGTCTTTCTTATACTCGATCAGGGAACTTTGTTATACTCGATCAGGGGACTTTGTTATAGTCGATCTGGGGAATTTGTTATTCTCGATCAGTGCCTTTGTTATACTCAATCAGGGGACATTGTTATACTCGATCAGGGGGCTTTATTATACTCGATAAAAGGACTTTGTTATTTATACTCGATTATGGGCTTTGCTATACTCGATCAGAGGGCTTTGTTATACTCAATCAGGGGACTTTGTTATTCTCGCTAAGGGTACTTTTTTATACTCGATCAGGGGACTTTGTTATACCCGATCAGGTGACTTTGTTGAACTCGATCAGCGGACTTTGTTATACTCGATCAGGGGACTTTGTTATACTCAATCAGGGGACCTTGTTATTTTTTGGACAGGGGCCATTGTTATACTCGATTCGGGGACTTTGTTATACTCGATCATGGGACTTTGTTATACTCGATCAGAGGGGTTTTTTATACTCGATGAGGGGGCTTTCTTATACTCGATCAGGGGACTTTGTTAGGCTCGAACAGGGGACTTTGTTATACTCGACGAGGGGGCTTTGTTATACTCAATTAGAAACTTTGTTATACTCGAACAGGGGACTTTGTTATACTCGATCAGGGGACTTTGTCATACTCGATCAGGGGACTTTGTTATACTCGATCAAGGGTGTTTGTTTTATGCGATCAGGGGACTTTGTTATACTCGATCCGGGGACTTTGTTATACTCGATCAGGGGATTTTGTTATACTCGATCAGGGGACATTGTTATACTCGACCAGGGGCCTTTGTTATACTCGATCAGGTGCCTTTGTTATACTCGATAAAGGGACTTTGTTATACTCGACCAGGGGACTTTGTTATACTCGACCAGGGGGCTTTTTTACACGCGATCAGGGGGCTTTCTTATACTCGATCAGGGGGCTTTGTTATACTCGACGAGGGGACTTTGTTTTACTCGACGAGGGTGCTTTGTTATACTCAATTTGGGGACTTTGTTATACTTGATCAAGGGCCTTTTTATATACGATAAGGGGACTTTGTTATACTCGACCAGGGGACTTTGTGATACTCGACGACGGGGCTTTGTTATACTCAATTAGAAACTTTGTTATACTCGACCAGGGAACTTTGTTATGTTCGACCAGGGTTTTTTTTTTATCCTCATTCACGGAGATTTGTTATACTCGATCAGAGGGCTCTGTAATGCTCGATCAGGGGGCTTTGCTATACTCGATCAGGGAACTTTGTTATACTCGATCACAGGGCTTTGTTCTACTCGATCAGAGGCCTTTGTTATACTCGATCAGGGGACTTTGTTATACTCGACCAGGGGACTTTTTTATACTCGATCAGGGGGCTTTGATATACTCGATCAGAGGGCTCTGTAATGCTCGATCAGGGAACTTTGTTATACTCGATCACAGGGCTTTGTATTACTCGATCAGAGGCCTTTGTTATACTCGATCAGCGGGCTTTGCTGTACTCGATCAGGGAACTTTGTTATACTCGATCTGGGGAATTTGTTATACTCGATGAGGGGACTTTGTTATACTCGAACAGGGGGCTTTGTGATACTCGATCAAAGAACTTTGTTATACTCGATGAGAGGACTTTGTTACACTCGATCAGAAGACTTTGTTATACTCGACCTGGGGCTTTTGTTGTACTCAATCAGCAGACTTTGTTATACTCGATCAGGGGACTTTGTTATTTTCGACCAGGGGCCTTTGTCTTACTCGATCAGGGGACTTTGTTATACTCGATCAGGGGACTTGGTTATACTCGATCAGGGGACTTTGTTATACTCGATCAGGGGGCTTTGTTATACTCAATCAGGGGACTTTGTATATACTCGACTAGGGACTTTGTTATATTCAATTAGGGGCCTTTCTTATACTCGATCGTGGACTTTGTTATGCTCGATGAGGGGACTTTGTTATTCTCGATCAGGAGACTTTGTTATACTCGATCAGGGGACTTTGTTATACTCGATCAGGGGACTTTGTTATACTCGATCAGGCGTTTTTGTTATACTCGATCAGGGGGCTTTGTTTTACTCAATCAGGGGACTTTGTATATACTCGACTAGGGACTTTGTTATATTCAATCAGGGCCCTTTCTTATACTCGACAAGGGGCTTTGTTATGCTCGATGAGGGGACTTTGTTATTCTCGATCAGAGATCTTTGTTATACTCGATCAGGGGACTTTGTTATACTCGATCAGGGGACTTAGTTATACTCGATCAGGGAACTTTGTTATACTCGATCAGGCGGGTTTCTTATACTCGATCAGGGGACTTTGTTATACTCGATCAGGGGTGTTTGTTTTACTCGATCAGGGGACTTTGTTATACTCGATCAAAGGCCTTTATTGTACTCGATTAGGTGCCTTTGTTATACTCGATAATGGGACTTTCTTATACTCGACCAGGGGAATTTGTTAAACTCGACCAGGGGGCTTTTTTTATACTCGATCAGGGGACTTTGTTATACTCGACCAGGGAACTTTGTTATACTCGATCAGGGGTCTTTGTTATACTCGATCAGGGAACTTTGTTATTCTCGATCAGGGGACTTTGTTATACTCGATCAGGTGACTTTGTTATACTTGACCAGGGGCTTTTGTTATACTCAAACAGGGGCCTTTGTTGTACGCGACTAGGGACTTTGTTATATCCAATCAGGGCCCTTTCTTATACTCGACAAGGGGCTTTGTTATGCTCGATGAGGGGACTTTGTTATTCTCGATCAGAGATCTTTGTTATACTCGATCAGGGGACTTTGTTATACTCGATCAGGGGACTTAGTTATACTCGATCAGGGGACTTTGTTATAGTCGATCAGGCGGGTTTCTTATACTCGATCAGGGGACTTTGTTATACTCGATCAGGGGTGTTTGTTTTACTCGATCAGGGGACTTTGTTATACTCGATCAGGGGCCTTTATTATACTCGATTAGGTGCCTTTGTTATACTCGAAAATGGGACTTTCTTATACTCGACCAGGGGACTTTGTTAAACTCGACCAGGGGGCTTTTTTATACTCGATCAGGGGACTTTGTTATACTCGATCAGGGAACTTTGTTATACTCGATCAGGGGACTTTGTTATACTCGATCAGGTGACTTTGTTATACTTGACCAGGGGCCTTTGTTATACTCAAACAGGGGCCTTTGTTGTACTCGATCAAAGATCTTTGTTATACTCTATGAGGGGAATTTGTTGTACTCGATCAGGGGAATTTGTTATACTCGACCAGGGGACTTTGTTATGCTCGATCAGGGGACTTTGTTATACTCGATTAGGGGCCTTTGTTATAATCGATCAGGGAACTTTGTTATACTCGATTAGGGGCCTTTGTTATACTCGATCAGGGGCCTATGTTGTACTCGATAATAGGACTTTGCTATACTCGATCAGGGGGCTTTGTTATACTCGATCAGAGGGCCTTATCATTCTCGATCAGGGGACTTTGTTATACTCGACCAGAGGACTTTGTTATACTCGATCAGGGGTCTTTGTTATGCTCGATCACGGGACTTTGTTATACTCGATTAGGGGCCTTTGTTATACTCGATGAGGGGGCTTTGTTATACTCGATCAGAGGGTCTTATTATACTCGATCAGGGGACTTTGTTATACTCGAACAGGGGACCTTGTTATACTCGATCAGGGGTCTTTGTTATACTCGATTAGGGAACTTTGTTATACTCGATCAAGGGACTTTGTTATACTCGATCAGGGGAATGTGTTATACTCGATCAGTGCCTTTGTTATACTCAATCAGGGGACTTTGTTATACTCGATCAGGGGGCTTTATTGTACTCGATAAGGGGACTTTATTATACTCGATCGGGGGACTTGTTTATACTCGATCATGGGCTTTGCTATACTCGATCAGAGGGCTTTGTTATACTCAATTAGGGGACTTTGTTATTCTCGCTAAGGGTACTTTTTTATACTCCATCAGGGGACTTTGTTATACCCGATCAGGTGACTTTGTTGAACTCGATCAGCGGACTTTGTTATACTCGATCAGGGGACTTTGTTATACTCGATCAGGGGTCTTTGTTATACTCGATCAGGGAACTTTGTTTCACTCGATTAGGGGACTTTGTTATACTCAATCAGGGGACCTTGTTATTTTTTGGACAGGGGCCTTTGTTATACTCGATTCGGGGCCTTTGTTATACTCGATTATGGGACTTTGATATACTCGACCAGAGGGATTTTTTATACTCGATGAGGAGGCTTTGTTATACTCGATCAGGGGACTTTGCTATACTCGACCAGTGGACTTTGTTATACTCGATCAGGGGACAATGTCATACTCGATTAGGGGACTTTGTTATACTCGAACAAGGGTGTTTGTTTTACGCGATCAGGGGACTTTGTTATACTCGATCAGGGGACTTTGTTATACTCGATCAGGGGATTTTGTTATACTCGATCAGGGGACTTTGTTATACTCGACCAGGGGCCTTTGTTATACTCGATCAGGTGCCTTTGTTATACTCGATAAAGGGACTTTGTTATACTCGACCAGGGGACTTTGTTATACTCGACCAGGGGGCTTTTTTACACGCGATCAGGGGGCTTTCATATACTCGATCAGGGGGCTTTGTTATACTCGACGAGGGGACTTTGTTTTACTCGACGAGGGTGCTTTGTTATACTCAATTAGGGGACTTTGTTATACTTGATCAAGGGCCATTTTATATACGATAAGGGGACTTTGTTATACTCAATCAGGGGACTTTTTTATACTCGATCAGGGAACGTTGTTATACTCGATCAGGGGTGTTTGTTATACTCGATCAGTGGACTTTGTTATACTCGATCAGGGGACTTTGTTATACTCGACCCGGGGCCTTTGTTATACTCGATCAGGGGCCTTTGTTATACTCGATAATGGGACTTTGTTATACTCGATCAGGGACTTTGTTATACTCGATCAGGGGAATTTGTTATACTCGACCAGGGGATTTTGTTATACTCGATCAGGTGCCTTTGTTATACTCGATAAAGGGACTTTGTTATACTCGACCAGGGGACTTTGTTATACTCGACCAGGGGGCTTTTTTACACGCGATCAGGGGGCTTTCATATACTCGATCAGGGGGCTTTGTTATACTCGACGAGGGGACTTTGTTTTACTCGACGAGGGTGCTTTGTTATACTCAATTAGGGGACTTTGTTATACTTGATCAAGGGCCTTTTTATATACGATAAGGGGACTTTGTTATACTCGACCAGGGGACTTTGTGATACTCGACGAGGGGGCTTTGTTATACTCAATTAGAAACTTTGTTATACTCGAACGTAGACTTTGTTATACTCGATCAAGGGACTTTGTCATACTCGATCAGGGGACTTTTTTATACTCGATCAGGGAACGTTGTTATACTCGATCAGGGGTGTTTGTTATACTCGATCAGTGGACTTTGTTATACTCGATCAGGGGACTTTGTTATACTCGACCCGGGGCCTTTGTTATACTCGATCAGGGGCCTTTGTTATACTCGATAATGGGACTTTGTTATACTCGATCAGGGACTTTGTTATACTCGATCAGGGGAATTTGTTATACTCGACCAGGGATTTTTGTTATACTCGATCAGGGGACTTTGTTATTCTCGATCAGGGTACTTTGTTGTACTCGATTCGGGGGCCTTTGTTATACTCGATCAGGGGCCTTTGTTATACTCGACCAAGGGACTTTGTTATAGTCGACCAGGGGGCTTTTTATTATACTCAATCAGGGACTTTGTTATACCTCAATCAGAGGGCTTTTTATATTCGATCAGGGACCTTTGTTATACCTCGACCAGGGACTTTTGTTATACTCGATCAGGGGGCTTTGTAATACTCGATCAGGGAACTTTGTTATACTCGATTAGGGGCCTTTGTTATACTCGATCAGGGGCCTTTCTTATACTCGATCAGGGGACTTTATTATACTCGACCAGAGGCCTTTGTTATGCTCGATCATGGGACTTTGTTATGCTCGACAAGGAGGCCTTTGTTTTACTCGTTAATGAGACTTTGTTATACTCAACCAGGGGACTTTGTTATACTCGATCAGGGGGCTTTGTAATACTCGATCAGGGAACTTTGTTATACTCGACCATGGGATTTTGTTATACGCGATCAGGGGACTTTCTTATACTCGACCAGGGGCCTTTGTTCTGCTCGATAAGGAGCCTTTGTTATATTCGATCATGGGACTTTGTTATACTCGACCAGGGGACATTGTTATACTCGACCAGGGAGCTTTTTCATACTCGATTAGGAGGCTTTGTTATACTCGATCAGGGACTTTGTTATACTCGATCAGGGGAATTTGTTATACTCGACCAGGGGATTTTGTTATACTCGATCAGGGGACTTTGTTGTACTCGATTCGGGGGCCTTTGTTATACTCGATCAGGGGCCTTTGTTACACTCGATAATGGGACTTTATTATACTCGACCAGAGGGCTTTTTTATACTCGATGAGGGGGCTTTGTTGTACTCGATCAGAGGGCTTTGTTTTTACTCGATCAGGGGACTTTGTTATACTCGACCAAGGGACTTTGTTATACTCGACGAGGGGACTTTGTTATACTCAATTAGGGGACTTTGTTATACTCGATTAGGTTGAATTTGTTATTTTTTGGACAGGGGCCTTTGTTATACTCGATTCGGGGCCTTTGTTATACTCGATCATGGGACTTTGTTATACTCGACCGGAGGGCTTTTTTATACTTGATGAGGGGGCTTTGTTATCTCGATCAGAGGGCTTTGTTATACTCGATCAGGGGACTTTGTTATGCTCGACCAGGGGACTTTGTTATTCTGGACGAGGGGGCCTTTGTTTTACTCGTTAATGAGACTTTGTTATACTCAACCAGGGGACTTTGTTATACTCGACCAGGGGGCTTTTTTTATACTCGATCAAGGGGCTTTCTTATACTCGATCAGAGGGCTTTGTTATACTCGATCAGGGGAATTTGTTATACTCGACCAGGGGACTTTGTTATACTCGATGAGGGGGCTTTGTTATAATCGATCAGGGAACTTTGTTATACTCGATCAGGGGAATTTGTTATACTCGATCAGGGGAATTTGATATACTCGACCAGAGGCCTTTCTTATACTCGTCCAGGGGACTTTATTATTTTCGACGAGGGGGCTTTGTTATATTCGATTAGGGAACTTTGTTATATTCGATCATGGGACTTTGTTATACTCGACCAGGGGACATTGTTATACTCGACCAGGGAATTTTTTATACTCGATCGGGGGGTTTTGTTATACTCGATCAGGGAACTTTGTTATACTCGATCAGGGGAATTTGTTATACTCGATCAGGGGGCTTTGCTATACTCAATCAGGGGACTTTGTTATACTCGACCAGGGGACTTTGTTATACTCGATCAGGCGACATTGTTATACTCGATCAGGGGGCTTTGTTATACTTAATCAGCGGACTTTGTTATACTCGACCAGGGGACTTTGTTATACTCGATCAGGGGACTTTGTTATACTCGATCAGGATACTTTGTTGTACTCGATTAGGGGGCCTTTGTTATACTCGATCAGGGGCCTTTGTTACACTCGATAATGGGACTTTGTTATACTCGACCAGAGGGCTTTTTTATACTCAATGAGGAAGCTTTGTTGTACTCGATCAGAGGGCTTTGTTAT
>NW_024728125.1:0-12481 GCF_018991925.1 Homarus americanus
CAGTAGACACGTTAGGTTAGTAGCGTGTTGAAGGAGGTAGATGTGCAGGAGCTTCGTTAGAGAAGATGTTGCCTGTTTCTGGCCTCCAGGTTGAATGAAAGCTGGACAGCGAGGAGCTTGCTGGAGGAGGTGTTGCGTGTTCAGGAAGATGGGCCAGAATGAATCTCAATGGAGAGACAGAGCTTATATACCCAGCAGCCGTGAGTCATCTATGAGTCATGTTGGGAAAACCCGAGAAAGTCGCCAGTCTTTGGTTCCGTTGCTAAGATACTGCGGCATCTGGTAACGCCCCCCCCCCCCTTGCCGCTAGTTTGGTTGCTAGGGAAGACGCAGCAGGTGAATATATAATATATACATTCAATAAATGCAGCATATAAACATACATATATATAACACTATTTTTCCTTTTCAAAAGAGAGCATGGCTGCTACAAATCCTAAATAAACAAAACTTACAGAATTACATATGGCAGGGAAGAAGAGAATAGAACACAACAAATATAACTTCCTAACTAAACAGTTTTGAAAGGCCTGTTCACAATTCAGATAATTAGAGGTCTAATTTAATTACAGGTCTCCTAACTCTGTTTGATCTTCTAGGACTATTCCCCCCATCAAGTTTTACAGGGGTTTTACTTGCACTCTGTGCATTATCAGTGACAGACATATCATCACTACAATCAGTTGACACAGTGAGTGGATGCTGGGAAACATCATCTTTGACATCATCATGATGATGATCATCTGAAAATGTGTCAAGTTTATCATCATGTCCTGGTGCTACATTCATCTCGTCATGTGCCTGAATGATGTGATCCACATGAACATACCTCAAAGAGTTACCACATTTCACTAAATATGTCCTAGATCCACATACCTTGTCAATGACACCAGTTATCCACTTTGCATGTACAGTACCATAACCTTTAGCCATGTTCCTAACTCTCACCCTATCATTTACCTTGAACACTCTTTCACTGGAACTCTTATCATGATACATTTTTTGTTGAGCTTGTTTCCTCTCTACAACTTCAAACAGACTTGGCTTAACTAAACTTAATCTTGTTCTCAACTGTCTCTTCACCATTAACTCTGCAGGAGTACATCCCGTCACACTATGTGGCGTGGTTCTGTATCTGAGTAAGAAATTTGCTAGTCTGTGTTTCATTGATTTTCCTACAGTTCCTTGAATTACCTGCTTGGAAAGTGCTTCCTTTACAATTCTAACTGATCTCTCAGCTGCACCATTAGAGGCAGGATGATAGGGTGGGGTCAGTACATGCTTTACACCGTTGAATCTCATGAAGTTTTTAAACTCTGATGATTGGAATGGAGGACCATTGTCAGAAACTACCTCTTCTGGTATTCCATGTTCGGCAAACATTAATCTTAATTCATCAATGGTGCTACCAGCATTAGTACTGTACATGTGCTTAACATCAATCCACTTTGAATGACTATCAATTAATACAAGAAATTTGTCTGTTCCCTTATCACAGAAGTCAATGTGTACTCTTTGGAAGGGACGGGTAGGCCATTTCCAGGTTTTCAAAGGTGTGCTGGGTGGCATACTCCTAACATTCTGACAAACAGAGCACTCACGTACCATCATTTCTATTTCACCATCCAGTTTAGGCCACCACACAAAACTTCTGGCCAGTGCTTTCATAGCACATATACCTGGATGTTCAAAATGCAGTTCATTCAAAATTTACCCGCTAAAACACTGTGGAATTAACACCCTCATACCCCACAACACACATCCCTGTTCTTCTGATAATTGACATCTCCTTAAATGATACGGTTGAAAGTCTTAAGGATGGACAAATCTCTGGCCATCCATTTAGTGTATACTCCAGGACTCTTCCTAATACAACATCTTTCCTAGTTTCATGAGCAATCATTCCGGAGGTGACTGGAAAATCTTCTGCTATCATGGTTACAACATAAACCTTAGGCTCTACTCCATCATTTGATCCACTACCTGGCAACCTTGACAAAGCATCTGCATTGGAATGATCATCTGAAAGTCTGTACTGTATCTCATAGTCATATGCCGACAATATCAAAGCCCATCTCTGCATTCTTGCTGCAGCAAGTGTAGGAACAGGTGATTTAGGACCCAAAATTGCCAAGAGAGGCTTGTGATCAGTTATTAAAACAAAATTTCTCCCATATAGATACTGGTGAAATTTCTTTACTCCAAATATGATAGACAAAGCCTCTTTCTCTATTTGTGCATAATTTTTCTCGCTTTGGGTAAGAGTTCTCGAGGCATATGCAATGGGTCTTTCTTCCCCGTTATCCATTATGTGACTGATGACAGCACCTAATCCATAGCCCTATGCATCACAAGCAAGCTTTAGTGTTCTACTGGTATCATAGTGGACCAAAACATCAGTACTAGACAGAGCAGCTTTACAATCTTCAAATGACTTCTGAGTTGCACTGTTCCATATCCATGGTATCCCTTTCTTTAATAGTTCATGCAGAGGGGCTAAAACTGATGAAAGTCCACTCAAGAACCTTGAATAATACTGTATCATACCTAGGAAAGCTTTCAATTCACTGACATTTTTTGGAGCAGGTAAATTTACTATGGCTCCTACTTTATCTACTACAGGTCTCAGCCTTCTGCATTCACTTTGTAGCCCAGATAAGTTACTTCTTTAGCTAGGAATGAACATTTGCTCTGGTTGAGCCTGACATTGTGTGCCAACAATCTTTCGAATACTGTGGCTAGGGTTTTGACATGATTTTGGATGTCACTGTCAACAATAAGGACACCATCCTGAAAACATAACACATTGGGAAGACCCACAAGAATTTTGTCCATGATGCACTGAAATAACTTTGGTGCACTCTTAACACCATAAGGCAACCTTTTGAACTTGTACAATCCTTTATGAGTGTTGATGGTAAGGTACTGTTGACTTTCAGCATCAACAGAGACCTGAGCATATGCTTGGGACAAGTCTAACTTAGTGAAAATGGTTCCACCTGTTAGTGCAGCAAACAAATCTTGAGATGTGGGTAAGGGATATTGCTCATCCTCAACAGCTTGATTAATGGTAACTTTATAATCACCACATAGTCTAACAGATTTATCAGCTTTAGGTACAATTACTATTGGAGCAGCCCAATTGCTCTTGGCGGTTTTCACAATAATTCCCTCACTCACAAGTCTGTCTAATTCCTTCTCAACCTCACCTTTCAATGCATAAGGAACAGGTCTGGACTTAGCATATATGGGTGCAACATCTTTGTCAATGGTGATATGAGCTTCATAACCCTTTATACCACCCTGTCCCTTTACAAATAAAATCTTGTATTTTTCAAGCAATTTCTCAAGACCTGGAATACTGTTACACATTCTAACACTAAATATCTCCTTCCAGTCCATCTCAAGTTCACACAACCAGTTCTTACCTAACAAAGTGGGTCTATTCACATAACTAGCTATAATTAATGGCAACTTTAAATTCTGATTTTTGTACTTTACCTCACACTCTAATTTACCTTCTGTGTTCAAAATCTCTCCAGTATAAGTTCTCAACTTGACACCTGAGTCTTCTAAAGGCACATGCGCAAATAGTTTCTCATACATATCTTTACTCATTATGGAGAAATCAGCTGCAGTATCCATTTCCATGGTTACAGGTGTGTCATTAATACACAAGTCCACATTATACCTATGTTTAACTTTCTCTTCACGACTGGTGTAAATAGTAAACACATGGGCACTCTCATCACTATCATATCCAAAATTACTAACACTCTCATGAATACTGTTTTTCATTTCCTTCTCTCCACCTTCAACTGCATATACTCTACCTCTATCACTTCTACAGGCAGGAGCAATATGTCCAATACGTTGACAATTGTAACATTTTGAATTCTTGAACTTACACTGAAAGCTTTCACGTTTCCCTCGGCACCTCTTACATTTTAAATCAGCATGTGTTCCTTGTTTTGTGGCATATTTATTCCTTTTAGCTACAGCTACTTTACACACTGAGCCACTACTGCCTACTGTTTCACTACCAGCATTGGGAACAAATTCTCTGGTGTTTTTCTCGGCCAATTCCATGCTTGTAGCTATCTGACATGCACTTTCAAAAGTTAAGTTAGTGGTGTTCATTAACTTATTCTGTATTTTTTCATAATTCAGGCCTATTACAAACCTGTCTCTTAGAGCTCGGTTCAAGAACTGTCCAAAGTTACAGTGAAAGGATAACTTCTTCAAAACTACGATATAATTACTTACTGATTCATCTTTACCTCTATCTCTGGTGCCAAATCTGTAACTTTCA
Organism: Homarus americanus; assembly: GCF_018991925.1. NCBI lineage: Eukaryota > Metazoa > Arthropoda > Malacostraca > Decapoda > Nephropidae > Homarus > Homarus americanus. The sequence goes on from NW_024728125.1 coordinate 4,313, forward strand.
GCGATCTCAAGTGGAGCAGGATCAAAATGTTGCTTCAGAATCTTGGTAATCTGAATCAGTGAGGAGTCTTTGGGTTTGTCTTTAGTAAGCAGATTGACCAGAGTAGAATAAACATTAGCTCCTACCTCTGTCATAAAGATTGCTTTCCTTTTCTTTTCAAGGACTTTTCTCTTCTCCGCATCCCCACCGTCGTCCATTAATTCATTTGCCAGAAAGAAGAAGTCCATTCTCTCACAATATGATGTGAAATCTTCCTTGTCTGCATCATACTCCCCCACTCACTGACGCCAGCCATGGTTGCTCTCTTCACTTAAATTCTCCAGGTTCAGAGTAGCCTTCCCTTCAGTGGTCACTATTCTCTCTTCAAGGACTTCACCAACACTTTGATAATCCCATCCTCGTCGCCAGTGTAGTATCTTGGGTTATTTAATGGGAGAATGAAGAGTCACATGGTTTGTCTGGCTGGCTGTTTATTGTCTGTTCTTGGTTACAACGTGCCTAACACATTTCGTAAGAAGTAACATAATATATAATATATACATTCAATAAATGCAGCATATAAACATACATATAGATAACAGTTTTCTACAATGAAAAAAGTTCCTTCCCAAATTATGTAGTCTCCAAAAAGTCCATTTACGACACACAATCTCAATTCGCGTAACGTGCAATCCGAAGCCTGGGAGGATTCGCATCTTTCTAAAACGTGTATGTACTCATTTGTGCTGAAAGGTGTAGATGTAGAGTTAACAACAGTTCAGAGACAGGTTGTGTAACATTGCTCGGAAAGGCTCGAATAACATCGACCCCGTGGCTAAAGATATTATTTTGGCGTGACCGTACACGTCGATTATAAGCCAACATCGGAGCTTCTCGACCGACGGACGAGTCGAGTTCCCGAGGCTCGTTCGCGAGTCCAAGTTAACTCTTGTAGATTATGATATACAGTACGGTAGAGCTATACTATATATATATATATACCCAGCACATTACGGTACAGTCGGTCCCCGACTTACGACGGGTTCGGGGACCGGCGACCGGGTCGCAAGTGGAAAATGCGAAAATAATACGGTACATAGAAAATCTAAAATGGGCGTCTCTTTTTCTTCGGAGCACCACGAAATTCTCGGTTTTACTCTTGCCAGGCATCTTAAAGGGAATTACAAAAAAAAATTTTGTCGGTACACAGCTCAATCACTAACGTCGGGATTCGAAAGTGGGTAATTTGACAAAATGTCGGTACGGCCGAGGCGGTCGCGAGTCGAGGAGTAGCCGATATTTAACTAATGATAAGAGAAAAAGTTATTTCTTTAATGTTTTGTTTTTTGTGTTTTCAATGTTTTGTCGGCGAGTCAGTTCTCGTCTTCAGAGTTTAGGTCACGAGGGAGGCTTAAATATATCTAGAAAAAAAATTTTGCTCCCGCGTAAAAATCACAATAGATTTGAACCGTCCTCCGATTGGTTACAACAGATTATGTGAAATTCGAGTGAAAGAGATTAAAATAATAAATCCCACAAAATTGCGTTTCTCCCGGTAGCACGACAAGAATCCGTCGATGTCGTCGCAGTCTCGTTCTACGTCTGTCGCGTCCATGAAATGTAAACGCCATCGGACGCGTACGAAACCGGGTACGCCGATTACATTTTTGCTCGTCCGTCACGAGAAGTTAGGTAAGGTTTTCAATGTTGTTTTTTCACCCTTCATGTTGAAAGTCTAACTCACTTTGTAAGATTCATTGTTTTTGTGAGTGTAAGAGGAAATTAAGATCATATTTATTTATTAGACAAAAATTATCGTCTCGTCCGTGCACCTGTTTTCCGAAGGTCAGAATCGTTCAAAATACATGACAAACTATTGGATAAACCCAATTTGACCTAACCTAACCTATTTGAACAATCAGTTTCTCCGTGTGGTATTAAACTAACGAGTAACCTTTGCTTTTAATGCGAAGTTGTCATTTGACCCGGATTCTGGGTCGAATAACCGTCGGCTATTTGACCGGGACCTGCAAGGATTGTATGGGATTTTAATGGGGTTGTAGTCGGGATGATTGTGGGCATTAAACTAGTCATTACACTGTGGTCTTATTAAATTGTATAATTTTCTGTTGCCAAAAGGATTTAGTTTTGTTTTAGATCCCGGTCAAATAAGCAGCGGTTATTGTGCCAAGTCCCGGTCAAAGAACCCCTGCCTATAATATAATAGTTTTCCAGTGTTGCGTATTATATAACTATTGGTGACATTTCCAGAAAGCTTCAAGGACCAACAACACATCTTGGTATGACAAGTTCAGACTCGACTGCACAGACCCGTCCGGCCTAGCACCCGACGCCGTTAACGGAGAGACGCCGCCGACCCGCGGGAGGTAAGACCGACGTCGTTACTTCACGTCGTGTCATTGGGCGTACAAGCCGAGTGCATTAGAGTATGTACTTAAGCGCACTTGTACGGTAATCCTATAAAAGTGGGCATTTATGTAAATGTCGGTGTCTAAAGTCATGTCCCATCGGTGTCGGCGGTACGCGACACGTCAAAAATATGGGCCAGATTCATGTTTTCCATCCCGTGCCAAATTTTGAATGTGTGTTTATTTTGTTTTTCTTTAAAGTACAGTACAGTATATTAATAACTTTAAGCTTCGTTTTCAAAACATAATTTCATTGTTTATTAATTATGATACTCTACAAATAGTGTGCTGCTTTTTATACTTTTTTCTACTTGTATGTTTCAGTTAAGTTAATTAAACTTTTATTTGCACAGTTTTGAAGAAGACTACTTTGTATAAGTTTTAATGTTTGCTTTTCAACAGTGCAGTGCTTTATCTTAAGTAATATTTTCAGGCACTTTCTCCATCACTGCCTAAAGTGGACCCGATGTGAACTAGAATGAAGTTGGCTGGACATAAAGTTAACTGGACTAGAAGTGGACAGGACCTGAAGCTAACTGGACCTCAAGTACTCTGTGGTATTGTATTTAATATTGTTGTGGTACTTCGAATGTTAGGGAAGTTCTACCGGCATTCCCCAGTTTATAAGAGTACTGTGCCGTAAAAACCTATCGTAAATCGATTCAATATTCCTATAACCTCGCATTATAAAAAAGTTCCTCCCAAATTATGTAGTCTCCAAAAAGTCCATTTACGACACACAATCTCAATTCGTGTAACGTGCGATCCGAAGCCCGGGAGGATTCGCATCTTTCAAAAACGTGTATGTACTCATTTGTGCTGAAAGGTGTAGATGTAGAGTTAACAACAGCTCAGAGACAGGTCGTGTAACATTGCTCGGAAAGCCTCGAATAACATCAACCCCGTGGCTAAAGATATTATTTTGGGGCAACCGTACACGTCGATTATAAGCCAATATCGGAGCTTCTCGACCGACAGACGAGTCGAGTTCCCGAGGCTCGTTTGCGAGTCCAACTTAACTCTTGTAGATAGTGATATACAGTACGGTATAGCTATACTATATATATATACCCAGCACATTACGGTACAGTCGGTCCCCGACTTACGACGGGTTCGGGGACCGGCGACCGGGTCGCAAGTCGAAAATGCGAAAATAATACATTACATAGAAAATCTAAAATGGGCGTCTCTTTTTCTTCAGAGCACCACGAAACTCTCAGTTTTACTCTTGCCAGGTATCTTAAAGGGAATTACAAACAAAAATTTTGTCGGTACACAGCTCAATCACTAACGTCGGGATTCGAAAATAGGTAATTTGACAAAACGTCGGTGCGGCCGAGGCGGTCGCGAGTCGAGGAGTAGCCGATATTTAACTGATGATAAGAGAAAAAGTTATTTTTTTAATGTTTTGTTTTTTGTGTTTTCAATATTTTGTCGGCGAGTCAGTTCTCGTCTTCGGCGTTTAGGTCACGAGGGAGGCTTAAATATATCTAGAAAAAAATTTTGCTCCCGCGTAAATATCACAATAGATTTGAACCGTCCTCCGATTGCTTACAACAGATTATGTGAAAGAGTGAAAGAGATTAAAATAATAAATCCCACAAAATTGTGTTTCTCCCGGTAGCACGACAAGAATCCGTCGATGTCGTCGCAGTCTCGTTCTACGTCTGTCGCGTCCACGAAACGTAAACGCCATCGGACGCGTACGAAACCGGGTACGCCGATTAAATTTTTGCTCGTCCGTCGCAAGAAGTTAGGCAGTTTAGATTAGGTTAGGTAAGGTTTTCAATGTTGTTTTTTCACCCTTCATGTTGAAAGTCTAACTCACTTTGTAAGATTCATTGTTTTTGTTAGTGTAAGAGGAAATTAAGATCATATTTATTTATTAGAAGAAATACAAATAAAAACGGGTAAAATTATCGTCTCGTCCGTGCACCTGTTTTCCGAAGGTCAGAATCGTTCAAAATACATGACAAACTATTGGATAAACCCAATTTGACCTAACCTAACCTATTTGAACAATCAGTTTCTCCGTGTGGTATTAAACTAACGAGTAACCTTTGCTTTTAATGCGAAGTTGTCATTTGACCCGGATTCTGGGTCGAATAACCGTCGGCTATTTGACCGGGACCTGCAAGGATTGTATGGGATTTTAATGGGGTTGTAGTCGGGATGATTGTGGGCATTAAACTAGTCATTACACTGTGGTCTTATTAAATTGTATAATTTTCTGTTGCCAAAAGGATTTAGTTTTGTTTTAGATCCCGGTCAAATAAGCAGCGGTTATTGTGCCAAGTCCCGGTCAAAGAACCCCTGCCTATAATATAATAGTTTTCCAGTGTTGCGTATTATATAACTATTGGTGACATTTCCAGAAAGCTTCAAGGACCAACAACACATCTTGGTATGACAAGTTCAGACTCGACTGCACAGACCCGTCCGGCCTAGCACCCGACGCCGTTAACGGAGAGACGCCGCCGACCCGCGGGAGGTAAGACCGACGTCGTTACTTCACGTCGTGTCATTGGGCGTACAAGCCGAGTGCATTAGAGTATGTACTTAAGCGCACTTGTACGGTAATCCTATAAAAGTGGGCATTTATGTAAATGTCGGTGTCTAAAGTCACGTCCCATCGGTGTCGGCGGTACGCGACACGTCAAAAATATGGGCCAGATTCATGTTTTCCATCCCGTGCCAAATTTTGAATGTGTGTTTATTTTGTTTTTCTTTAAAGTACAGTACAGTATATTAATAACTTTAAGCTTCGTTTTCAAAACATAATTTCATTGTTTATTAATTATGATACTCTACAAATACTGTGCCTTTTTTATGCCTTTTCTGTAATGCTTTTCAGTTAAGTTACCCAGGCTAAAGCTTTGTTTTTATAATTTGAAGAAGACTTCTTTGTATAAGTTTTAATGTTTGCTTTTCAACAGTGCAGTGCTTTATCTTAAGTAATATTTTCAGGCACTTTCTCCATCACTGCCTAAAGTGGACCCGATGTGAACTAGAATGAAGTTGGCTGGACATAAAGTTAACTGGACTAGAAGTGGACAGGACCTGAAGCTAACTAGACCTCAAGTACTCTGTGGTATTGTATTTAATATTGTTGTGGTACTTTGAATGTTAGGAAAGTTCTACGGGCATTCCCCAATTTATAAGAGTACAGTCGGCCCTTCACATACGCGGGTTTAGCATTCACGGATTCGCAAATACGCGGATTGCCCCGCCAGAGGAATATTCTGTAGATTGAAGTACATTCAAATCGCGCGCCATTCAACTCGCGCGCGGCACCGAACACGGGACACCACCGCTCCCGCAACCTCACACACACACATAGCTCTCCCTCACTCAGTCAGTCTCGCTGTAACCACACTTGTGTTGACATCAGCATTGTAGTTGCAAAAATATTACATTTCCGTGAATGTATTATATCAAGCACAGTATGAATAGAATATCACTAAAATAAGAGTATTTTAACCGAAAACTACTAAAAAAACGAGTAACATCTCTTGAACATCGGAAGGTTAGGTAAAGTCTCTTGTTTTCGTCATGTATTTTATCCTAATTTACATTGAAATACATCACGTTTCAGCAAAAGTACTATTTATTTCTGAGAATATGGAAATGTAATATTTTGCTGAAATGACGTACGTATTACAGTGGAAAGTGACGAAAGCAATGACTCGCTTTCTTTCGCTCAAAAGATGTTACCGTAATCGCTTTTCGAATGGTTTTCAGTTAAAAAACTGTTGTATTACAATAATATTCTATCCTAATTCACTTGTGATGCAACAGTTTTTTAACTGAAAACCATTCGAAAAGCGATTAAGGTAACATCTTTTGAACGAAAGAAAGCGAAAGTCATTGTTTTCGTCACGATTTTGTCCCATATTCCACTGTAATACTTAAGTCATTTCAGCCAAAATATTTCATTTCTGTGAATGTAGTATATCAAGCACAGTATGAATATAATATCATTGTAATATAACAGTATTTTAACCGAAAACTATTAAAAAAACGAGTAACATCTCTTGAACATTGGAAGGTTAGGTGAAGTCTTTTGTTTTCGTCATGTATTTTATCCTATTTTACATTGAAATACATCATGTTTCAGCAAAATTACTATTTATTTCCAAGAATATATTCATTCAGGCGCAGTTTAGGTAAAATATACATGTGATGTAACATTTTTTTAATTGAAAACGATTCGAAAAACACGTACCCTCTAGCCCTGTTCAAGGAGAGGACTGGGAGAAGCTGTTTGGTGCTGCAGACGATGGCAAGGAAAATGATTTGGATGGATTTTAATGAAAATATTCAGAAGTATGGTATCGTAGTATTTATTCAGGTCAATTAGGATAGAATATTATTGTAATACAACAGTAGTGACGATGTGGAGGAGGCGGAGGGATAGAGCGGGGAGGAGGTGACTGGCGGGAGCAGGGACGAGTGGAGATGCCAGCCAGTACATTACGGGTGTATTAATTGTTTTTATAGCTATTTTTGCATTTTAATGTTAAATACTGATACATTACGTTTCAACAAAACTACCATTTATTTCTGAGCACATGGAAATGTAATATTTTTGCCGAAATGATGTACATATTACAGTGGAAATTGACGAAAGCAATGACTTTCGCTTTCTTTCGTTCAAAAGATGTTACCGTAATCGCTTTTCGAATGGTTTTCAGTTGTGGGATTATAAGGCTAATGAAAGGATAGAATATTATTGTAATACAGTACGAGTACAACAGTTTTTTAGCTGAAAACCATTCGAAAAGCGATTACGGTAAAAAAATTTGAACAACGAAAGAAAGCGAAAGTCTTTCGTCATGATTTTATCCCACTTCCCACTATAATATGTACGATGTCATTCCAGCAAAAATATTACATTTGCATATTTATTTCCGAGAATATATTCATTCAGTCACAGTTAAGGTAAAATATACTTGTGATGTAATATTTTAATGAAAATCCAGTATCGTAGTTTTCTCTTGTTTCAAATTTAATTAACAAAGATTGATGTTTCAAATGTAATGAACAAAAATTTATGTCCAGTATCTATGAATTAACTTTAATAAATGAATACTTTGTTTTACATCGTCCTGTGCTACCATACCATGGATTTGGCTACTTTGGGCTCGCAAGAGATCTGCCCTGGCAACTGTACCGACACTCACAGCTGGTGGTGTGTTGGTGCATCATTTCCATTGTTTACTGGTAGTTACTGGTAAATATTTTTCAACCTAACGAAACTATTACCCGTTTAGAGGTCGACCCCCAATTTTTGCCAAATAATTTGGTCTTAAAAACTCGAACTACACACAGGTATATCTGATGCATCAGGACATAGAGGCAGCAACATTTTGGATTTTGCGCATTTGGGTATCTCAGTTACCTAACCCCTGCGAATGTTAAGGGCCGACTGTACTGTGCCGTAAAAACCTATAGTAAATCGACTCAATATTCCTATAACCTCGCATTATAAAAGCCAAGATACTTTTCTACAAACCAAAATTTGATATCTTGATTATAACTTGTTCAAATGGCTTTTAGAAAATGTTCAAATGATTTTTAGAATATTTTAATTACTTTTGCAATGCTAATTACTCGCCACTTATGGGTTTTCGAGGTCATTTCTTGGTGCTTGTGTATTGTTCTGGATGTACTTAAATAGTTAGGCACATTAAATTTTAGTTCAGAGAGAAAAAGTATTTTTGGCCAAAAATCCTTTAAGGCTTTAGACTTACAATTTTTG
>NW_024728126.1:0-15074 GCF_018991925.1 Homarus americanus
GTTAGGTTAGGTTAAACAGACTCTGCTGTAAAAGAGGATTTCGCCATCGGGGTGCGTGACGAAACCTCCAGCGGTCTGGTAGTATGGAGGTACCAGCGGCCATGGCGCCGTTACTCCCACCCCTAACTCCGGAGGAAGGTTTGAGGGGCTTTATCGGGGGTACCAGCGGCCATGGCGCCGGTACTCCCACCCCTGAGTCCGTTCCTTCTTATTCTTAAGACGGAGGAAGGTTTGAGGTGTCTTTATCGGGAGTACCAGCGGCCATGGCGCCGGTACTCCCACCCCTAACTCCGGAGGAAGGTTTGGGCTTTATCGGGGGTACCAGCGGCCATGGCGCCGGTACTCCCACCCCTGAGTCCGTTCCTTCTTATTCTTAAGACGGAGGAAGTTTTGAGGTGTCTTTTATCGGGGGTACCAGCGGCCATGGCGCCGGTACTCCCACCCCTAACTCCGGAGGAAGGTTTGAGGGGCTTTATCGGGGGTACCAGCGGCCATGGCGCCGGTACTCCCACCCCTGAGTCCGTTCCTTCTTATTCTTAAGACGGAGGAAGGTTTGAGGGGCTTTATCGGGGGTACCAGCGGCCATGGCGCCGGTACTCCCACCCCTGAACTTCTTATTCTTAAGACGGAGGAAGGTTTGAGGGGCTTTATCGGGGGTACCAGCGGCCATGGCGCCGGTACTCCCACCCCTGACTCCGTTCCTTCTTATTCTTAAGACGGAGGAAGGTTTGAGGGGCTTTATCGGGGGTACCAGCGGCCATGGCGCCGGTACTCCCACCCCTGACTCCGTTCCTTCTTATTCTTAAGACGGAGGAAGGTTTGAGGGGCTTTATCGGGGGTACCAGCGGCCATGGCGCCGGTACTCCCACCCCTGACTCCGTTCCTTCTTATTCTTAAGACGGAGGAAGGTTTGAGGGGCTTTATCGGGGGTACCAGCGGCCATGGCGCCGGTACTCCCACCCCTGACTCCGTTCCTTCTTATTCTTAAGACGGAGGAAGGTTTGAGGGGCTTTATCGGGGGTACCAGCGGCCATGGCGCCGGTACTCCCACCCCTGACTCCGTTCCTTCTTATTCTTAAGCAGGAATTTCTGAGCTCCGCTTCTCAGAATGTCTCGCGGCAACAAACAGGGACTAAGCAGGTTGAAGTTTCTCACTTCATTTGTGTGGACTTTTCTCAGAAGCCGTGCCTTCTGTGTTGGAAATGCTAGACAGAGTTTCAACTCCAAGTTTAAGCTGCCCTTCAGCTCCTGGTAAATATCAGATACTGAGATCGTCATTTAAATACCACCAATTCATTCTCCTGGACGACTCTGTCGGTCCATCCTTACTTTTGAGAGAAAATTACGAACGTTGACGTCAAAGTCGAACAGTTCCAACCTTGATTATCTACACCGAGGCATCAGTTGCAACGTGGTCATCTTGAGCAATTTGGGATTCTTTGGGCGTCTTTGGAACCGGGGGGGAAGACTGACTCAGTCAAAAGAGTCTCAGCAAACTTCTTTCCCATGGGACAGTCGCAACTGTGTTATTCCGTAAGTAATTAAGGAATTGTGGCTAGTTTTCAGACTTCATTAGACCGTCGAATACCATTGATCCGTGTCTTGTCTGAATGGAACGGCAGCCGAAGTGGCATTCCAGTGAACCGGAAAGCCCCGCCTCCTCCCCCCCCACCTCTAAAAAGGGAGGGACGACGAACACCATCCACGAACACGACCACGCAGCCCATGCATTCCACGGGAATAGGGGACGAACGAACTGCGGAAAGAGCTCGGTTCTGACAGGCGCAAGACCACCGAAGTTCATCGGTATGACAGTGTACATCCCCCACACCGCCGAACCGCGGTACGAGATCCATATACCTGCCGTCTCCTCGCTCGACCCTGCGCTCGATCCCCAACCCGCTTCCAGCACGGACCCAGCATGTCCGTTCCTCAGAGCCAATCCTTGTCCATGCATGGCTTAATCTTTAAGGTTCCTTCTTATCAAGAAGACAGAGAGGAAGGTTTGAGGGGCTTTATCGGGGGTACCAGCGGCCATGGCGCCGGTAATCCCACCCCTGACTCCGTTCCTTCTTATTCTTAAGACGGAGGAAGGTTTGATGGGCTTGTAACGGGGTTACCAGCGGCCATGGCGCCGGTACTCCCACCCCTGACTCCGTTCCTTCTTAGTCTTTAAACAATAAGTGCCGTGTTCACTTTAGCCTCTGTCCCAGGAGAACCCCTACTAGTTCTCCTCTGCTCTTGTTGCATTGGCCTCCAGCGTGAATCGGGCCGAGGCCTCAACTTCTCTCTCCACCATTTGCTACTACCACCAAGATCAATTTCCAACATCCATAGCCACACTCCTGCTTTCTAAAGCCTCTCAATAGTATCGGAATGAGTATTCATTCCTTCATTAACCAGTTCTGCTTGGCAACAGTATCACAAAACTTTTAAAGCAGTGGACGTCATTTGCTTGTATTGCCACAGTATATGGATTTGCAGACACTTCTACTGTAACGGAGGATTTCGCCATCGGGGGGCGTGACGAAACCTCCAGCAGTCTGGTAGTGTGGACACCACGGTTAGGTTAGGTTAAACAGACTCTGCTGTAAATGAGGATTTCGCCATCGGGGTGCGTGACGAAACCTCCAGCGTTCTGGTGGTGTGAACGGGCAAAACAGACACTTCTGCTGTAACGGAGGATTTCGCCATCGGGGGGCGTGACGAAACCTCCAGCGGTCTGGTAGTGTGGAATACACCACGATTAGGCAAACTCTCTCTCTCTGCTTTGTCACAGTTTCGGGTCCTTTTTATCTCTTGGAAACCCGTCAGAAACTCTAGGAAACCTCACATGACTTAGCAGGAATTTCTGAGCTCCGCTTCTCAGAATGTCTCGCGGCAACAAACCGGGACTTCTCACTTGAAGTTTCTCACTTCATTTGTGTGGACTATTTTCAGAAGCCGTGCCTTCTGTGTTGGAAATGCTAGACAGAGTTTCAACTCCAAGTTTAAGCTGCCCTTCAGCTCCTGGTAAATATCAGATACTGAGATCGTCATATAAATACCACCAATTCATTCTCCTAGCCGACTCTGTCGGTCCATCCGTAATTTTGAGAGAAAATTGTGAACGTTGACGTCAAAGTCGAACAGTTCCAGCCATGATTCTCTACACCGAGGCATAAGTTGCAACGTGGTCATCTTGAGCAATTTTGGATTCTTTGGGCGTCTTTGGAACCGGGGGGGAAGACTGACTGACTCAATAGAGTCTAAGCAAACTTCTTTCCCATGGGACAGTCGGAACTGTGTTATTCCGTAAGTAATTAAGGAATTGTGGCTAGTTTTCAGACTTCATTAGACCCTCGAATGCCATTGATCCGTGTCTTGTCTGAGTGGAACGGCAGCCGAAGTGGCATTCTAGTGAACCGGAAAGCCCCGCCTCCCCCCCCCCCACCTCTGAAAAGGGAGGGACGACGAACACCATCCACGAACACGACCACGCAGCCCATGCATTCCACGGGAATAGGGGACGAACGAACTGCGGAAAGAGCTCGGTTCTGACAGGCGCAAGACCACCGAAGTTCATCGGTATGACAGTGTACATCCCCCACACCGCCGAACCGCGGTACGAGATCCATATACCTGCCGTCTCCTCGCTCGACCCTGCGCTCGATCCCCAACCCGCTTCCAGCACGGACCCAGCATGTCCGTTCCTCAGAGCCAATCCTTGCCCATACTTACACATCTCATTTGCCGACTTCCCACACACTCTTTACCAAAAGAGACACCGCATGCACCTTACGGCTAGTACGGTCAGTCTTCCCGGACGCCTAACAGCGAACTCTTTCCCAGACCCACTAGGGTTCCTTAAACAATAAGTGCCGTGTTCACTTGCGCCTGTGTCCGAGGAGAACCCCTACTAGTTCTCCTCTGCTCTTGTTGCATTGGCCTCCAGCGTGAATCGGGCCGAGGCCTCAACTTCTCTCTCCACCATTTGCTACTACCACCAAGATCAATTTCCAACATCCATAGCCACACTCCTGCTGTCTAAAGCCTCTCAATAGTATCTGAATGAGTATTCAGTCCTTCATTAACCAGTTCTGCTTGGCAACAGTATCACAAAACTTTTAAAGCAAAGGACACCATTTGCTTGTATTGCCACAGTATGTGCATTTGCACCCATTCGGGGTTTCCCCTTACACCAGATTGTACTTTCACATGCATGGCTTAATCTTTAAGGTTCCTTCTGATCCATAAGACAGAGAGGAATGTTTGAGGGGCTTGTAACGGGGTTACCAGTGACCATGGCACCGGTACTCCCACCCCTGACTCCATTCCTTCTTATTCTTAAGACGGAGGAAGGTTTGAGGGGCTTTATCGGGGGTACCAGCGGCCATGGCGCCGGTACTCCCACCCCTGACTCCGTTCCTTCTTATTCTTAAGACGAGTGCGGGGGCCGGGATTGTCATCATTCGCTGCTGGAGTTACCAGAGCAGAGCCCGATACCGCCCAAATCAGTAAATTAGTTTAAAGAGCGCCCCGTTCTCTTTCTCTCCGTTAATGACAAGCATATGACTGGATAAACCAGGTAGCTGCTGCTGCTATTGGCGACGCCTAACACGGCGGCCAAAATAGTGAGCAGACCGACAGCAAACAAGAAGACATTGGGCGAGGGACCGCACGTTGGCCTTAGAGAAATAGCAAACCAGATGATCAGATCAAAATGCACCTTCTCTTGCTATCCTCGGCGCCGGCAGCGCCACCTGTGCCAATCTCCTCCCTTATCCGCTCCTCTCCTCTCCTCTCCTCTCATCTTTACCCAGCTCCAGCGAGGCAGAAGACATTGGGCGAGGGACCGCACGTTGGCCAATCTCCTCCCTTATCCTTCTCCTCTCTCTCTTTCTTTCTCACTCTCTCTTACTGTTTGTGGAGACGTGGGCTCATGATCGCCATCGTCGCCCAATGTTGGTTAGGTTGTGTATTTCACGGGTGGGAACCGCCATCGGTTAGGTGATGGGGTAACCCAACGTGTGCTTTGACGAGTTTTGGCTGCTAAACTCTCTTTTTAGTATACTCGGCTCCCAGACTGCGCCCTGGTCGTGTTGAACCATGAGCGTTGTCTATGCACATTTAGGGTAGCAATGAATCTCGGTCAAGAGACGGTTAGGCGCTGCATTGAAGGCCGGCACAGACGCGAAGACAGGGTGATCGACCAACGCGAGTCCGCTAAGTTGGGCAGACGGCAAGGCGAAGGGGAGCCCCGTTCCGGACTGAAAGGCCGCAGCATATGCTGTGACGGAAACTAGTGGGGTGGCGACGTGTGCGCCGAGAGAGAGCGATAATGTAGTAAGGTTTCCAATCTTGAATCAATTTAACCGACAGGCTCCACTCCTGGTGGTGCCCTTCCGTCAATTCCTTAAAGTTTCACCTTTGCAACCATACTTCCCCATAAGGAAGTTGGCATCGTTTATGAATAGAACTAGGGCAGTATCTCATCAACTCTAACTTTCCATCATCCTTGGCAGACACTTGAAAAAAAGCTGCGCCAGTGCAGACACCGTGCACCGTTAAGAGTTGTACATTTGCCATTTGGTCTTTTTACGACTAACCATCACAGGTCGAGTCTCAATGAAAGGGTTAGGCTGGCAAGCCTCTATAAAACTTCAGGACACCAATACACTTTAACCTAGGTTAGGTTAAACAGACACTTGCGCAATGGAGCAGGCCGCTAGACACTGCTGCCGCTGTATTGGAGGATTTCGCCATGGGGGGCGTGACGAAACCTCCAGCGGTCTGGTAGTGTGGAATGCACCACAGTTAGGTTAGGTTAGGTTAAACCGACACTCCTGCTTTAACGGAGGATTTCGCCATCGGGGTGCGTGACGAAACCTCCAGCATTCTGGTAGTGTGGACACCACGGTTAGGTTAGGTTAAACAGACTCTGCTGTAAAAGAGGATTTCGCCATCGGGGTGCGTGACGAAACCTCCAGCGGTCTGCTGGTGTGAACGGGCAAAACAGACACTTCTGCTGTAACAGAGGATTTCGCCATCGGGGGGCGTGACGAAACCTCCAGCGGTCTGCTGGTGTGGAATGCACCACATTTAGGCAAACTCTCTCTCTCTGCTTTGTCAGAGTTTCGGGTCAATTTTATCTCCCTCTATTGAAATCCCGTCAGAAACTCAAGGAAACCTCACATGACAGCAGGAATTTCTAAGCTCCGCTTCTCAGAATGTCTCGCGGCAACAAACCGGGACTAAGCAGGTTGAAGTTTCTCACTTCATTTGTGTGGACTTTTCTCAGAAGCCGTGCCTTCTGTGTTGGAAATGCTAGACAGAGTAAAAACTCCAAGTTTAAGCTACCCTTCAGCTCCTGGTAAATATCAGATACTGAGATCGTCATTTAAATACCACCAATTCATTCTCCTGGCCGACTCTGTCGGTCCATCCTTAATTTGGAGAGAAATTTGTGAACGTTGACGTCAAAGTCGAACAGTTCCAGCCTTGATTCTCTACACCGAGGCATCACTTGCAACGTGGTCATCTTGAGCATTTTGGGATTCACAGGGCGTCTTTGGTACCGGGGGGGAAGACTGACTCACTCAAAAGAGTCTAAGCACTCATCTTTCCCATGGGACAGTCAGAACTGTGTTATTCCGTAAGTAATTAAGGAATTGTGGCTAGTTTTCAGACTTCATTAGACCCTCGAATGCCATTGATCCGTGTCTTGTCTGAGTGGAACGGCAGCCGAAGTGGCATTCTAGTGAACCGGAAAGCCCCGCCTCCCCCCCCCCCACCTCTGAAAAGGGAGGGACGACGAACACCATCCACGAACACGACCACGCAGCCCATGCGTTCCACGGGAATAGGGGACGAACGAACTGCGGAAAGAGCTCGGTTCTGACAGGCGCAAGACCACCGAAGTTCATCGGTATGAGAGTGTACATCCCCCACACCGCCGAACCGCGGTACGAGATCCATATACCTGTCGTCTCCTCGCTCGACCCTGCGCTCGATCCCCAACCCGCTTCCAGCACGGACCCAGCATGTCCGTTCCTCAGAGCCAATCCTTGTCCATACTTACAATCTCAACCCGACTTCACACTCTTTACAAGAGCACCGCATGCACCTTCGCTAGTCGGTCAGTCTTCCCGGACGCCTAACAGCGAACTCTTTCCCAGACCCACTAGGGTTCCTTAAACAATAAGTGCCGTGTTCACTTGCGCCTGTGTCCGAGGAGAACCCCTACTAGTTCTCCTCTGCTCTTGTTGCATTGGCCTCCAGCGTGAATCGGGCCGAGGCCACAACTTCTCTCTCCACCATTTGCTACTACCACCAAGATCAATTTCCAACATCCATAGCCACACTTCTGCTGTCTAAAGCCTCTCAATAGTATCGGAATGAGTATTCATTCCTTCATTAACCAGTTCTGCTTGGCAACAGTATCACAAAACTTTTAAAGCAATGGACACCATTTGCTTGTATTGCCACAGTACGTGCATTAGCACCCATTCGGGGTTTCCCCTTAAACCAGATTGTACTTTCACATGCATGGCTCAATCCTTCCGGTGTCTGGACTCGGTGGGTGTCAGGTTTCCCATCTTGAATCAATTTAACCCACAGGCTCCACTCCTCGTGGTGCCCTTCCGTCAATTCCTTAAAGTTTCACCTTTGCAACCATACTTCCCCATAAGGAAGTTGGCATCGTTTATGAATAGAACTAGGGCAGTATCTCATCAACTCTAACTTTCCATCATCCTTGGCAGACACTTGAAAAATAGCTGCGCCAGTGCAGACACCGTGCACCGTTAAGAGTAGTACATTTGCCATTTGGTCTTTTTATGACTAACCATCACAGGTCAAGTCTCAATGAAAGGGTTTGACAGACATAGCCCAATTTGTGGGTTAGGTTTGGCCGGACGGCTTGTTGTTAAGGTTTGGAATTTTTTGGGCATTGTAATTTAACTCTTGGGCAAGAGGCTTATTCGCAGGGAGCATGGAACGGACGGGCAGCCATCCATAGCCCCGTCCGTCCTCCTCCGGTTGCGCGCTCCCGCCCGAGTGTAGTATTTTTGGTGCGGGGGCCGGGATTGTCCTCATTCGCTGCTGCTGGAGTTACCAGAGCAGAGCCCGATACCGCCCAATTCAGTAAATTAGTTTAAAGAGCGCCCCGTTCTCTTTCTCTCCGTTAATGACAAGCATATGACTGGATAAACCAGGTAGCTGCTACTGCTATTGGCGACGCCTAACACGCCAGCCAAAATAGTGAGCAGACCGACAGTAAAAAACGAGAAGACATTGGGCGAGGGACCGCACGTTGGCCTTAGAGAAATAGCAAACCAGATGATCAGATCAAACTGCACCTTCTCTTGCTATCCTCGGCGCTGGCAGCGCCACCGTGTGTGCCAATCTCCTCCCTTATCCGCTCCTCTCCTCTCATCTTTACCCAGCTCCAGCGAGGCAGCCGACATTGGGCGAGGGACACGTTAGCAATCTCCTCCCTTATCCGCTCCTCTCATCTTTACCCAGCTCCAGCGAGGCAGCCGACATTGGGCGAGGGACCGCACGTTGGCCAATCTCCTCCCTTATCCGCTCCTCTTCTCTTTGCCCCAGCTCCAGCGAGGCAGAAGACATTGGGCGAGGGACCGCACGTTGGCCAATCTCCTCCTCTCTCTCTTTCTTTCTCACTCTCTCTTACTGTTTGTGGGGACGTGGGCTCATGAGCGCCATCGTCGCCCAATATTGGTTAGGTTGTGTATTTCACGGGTGGGAACCGCCATCGTTGTTAGGTGATGGGGTAACCCAACGTGTGCTTTGACGAGTTTTGGCTGCTAAACTCTCTTTTTAGTATACTCGGCTACCAGACTGCGCCCTGGTCGTGTTGAACCATGAACGTTGTCTATGCACATTTAGGGTAGCAATGAATCTCGGTCAAGAGACGGTTAGGCGCTGCATTGAAGGCCGGCACAGACGCGAAGACGGGGTGATCGACCAACGCGAATCCGCTAAGTTGGGCAGACGGCAAGGCGAAGGGGAGCCCCGTTCCGGACTGAAAGGCCGCAGCATATACTGTGACGGAAACTAGTGGGGTGGCGACGTGTGCGCCGAGAGAGAGAAAGAGTAAATAATGTCCAAACGGAAGAGAGACCTGGCAAGTGTAATTGATAGATGGTGAGCCTACTCGCCATAAGCCCACTCCACTGCCATTCCTCTGACCCCATGAGACTATTTTCTCTAAAAAACCTTCTGCTGCTCCAGCCAATACATGGCAGGGAAGGGAAAGCCACGGCAGCTTTGGTTGTTGTTTTTGAATGCCGCGCTTTGCTTCGCAGAGGCGCCGAAGCGCTCCGCTGGGGGGCGGAAGATATTCCACACAGAATAGGTGTGTGAAGGCACCCTCTCCCCTTAATATAGTGAATTAGTGCAATCCAGCATACAGGGGCGGACGATAGGACAGTCACCGTACCGCACCTCGAAAGTGGAGGTTGTTTGATCGTTTGTTAAGCAAGTTTAAAACCTGACTGTTCGAGAACAGCCGAATAACCGGCTCCGGCCTTATTGGTAGACACAACATCATGATGCTGCTGCTGTCACGGAAACCCTGGTGGCGACGTGTGCGCCGAGAGAGAGTAATAATGTTCAATAGGTAGACAGACCTGGCTAGTGAAATTCATAGATCGCCCTCCACAGCCATTCCTCTGACCCCATGAGACTATTTTCTCTAAAAAACCTTCTGCTGCTCCAGCCAATACATGGCAGGGAAGGGAAAGCCACGGCAGCTTTGGTTGTTGTTTTTGAATGCCGCGCTTTGCTTCGCAGAGGCGCCGAAGCGCTCCGCTGGGGGGCGGAAGATATTCCACACAGAATAGATGTTGGCACCCTCATAATATAGTGAATTGGTGCAATCGCATACAGAAGTGGACGATAGGACAGTCACGTACCACCTCGAGGTGGGTTGTTGATGATCGTTTATTGAAGCAAGTTTTAAACCAATGTTCCGAGAACAGCCGAAGAATAACCCTGTTCCGGACTAATTGGTGGATGCAACATCATGATGATGCTTCTGCTGTCGCGGAAACCGCAGTGGCGACGTGAGAGAGTAATAATGTTCAATAGGGAGAGCGACCTGGCTAGTGTAATTGATAGATCGCGAGCCTACTCGCCATTAGCCCGCTCCACTGCCATTCCTCTGACCCAATGAGACTATTCTCTCTCTCGCTCTCCTTCTGCTCCAGCCATTGCAGGGCAGGGAGAGGAAATCGACGGCAATTTTGGTTGTTGTTTTTGAATGCCGCGCTTTTAGCCGCGAAGGCGCCGAAGCGCTCGCTGGGGGCAGAAGATATTCCACGCACAGAATAAGGTGTGTGAAGGCACCTCTCCCCTTAATGCCTGATGAATTAGTGCAGTCAGCATACAGGGGGCGGACGATGGGACAGTCACCGTACCGCACCTCGAGAGTGGAGGTTGTTTGATCGTTTGTTAGGCAAGTTTAAAACCTGACTGTTCGAGAACAGCCGAATAACCCTGTTCGGGACTTATTGGTAGACACAACATCATGATGCTGCTGCTGTCACGGAAACCGTGGTGGCGACATGTGCGCCGAGAGTAATAATGTTCAATAGGTAGACAGACCTGGCTAGTGAAATTCATAGATCGCCCTCCACAGCCATTCCTCTGACCCCATGAGACTATTTTCTCTAAAAAACCTTCTGCTGCTCCAGCCAATACAGGGCAGGGAAGGGAAAGCCACGGCAGCTTTGGTTGTCGTTTTTGAATGCCGCGCTTTGCTTCGCAGAGGCGCCGAAGCGCTCCGCTGGGGGGCAGAAGATATTCCACACAGAATAGGTGTGTGAAGGCACCCTCTCCCCTTAATATAGTGAATTAGTGCAATCCAGCATACAGGGGCGGACGATAGGACAGTCACCGTACCGCACCTCGAGAGTGGAGGTTGTTTGATCGTTTGTTAGGCAAGTTTAAAACCTGACTGTTCGAGAACAGCCGAATAACCCTGTTCGGGACTTATTGGTAGACACAACATCATGATGCTGCTGCTGTCACGGCAACCGTGGTGGCGACGTGTGCGCCGAGAGAGAGTAATAATGTTCAATAGGTAGACAGACCTGGCTAGTGAAATTCATAGATCGCCCTCCACAGCCATTCCTCTGACCCCATGAGACTATTTTCTCTAAAAAACCTTCTGCTGCTCCAGCCAATACAGGGCAGGGAAGGGAAAGCCACGGCAGCTTTGGTTGTTGTTTTTGAATGCCGCGCTTTGCTTCGCAGAGGCGCCGAAGCGCTCCGCTGGGGGGCAGAAGATATTCCACACAGAATAGGTGTGTGAAGGCACCCTCTCCCCTTAATATAGTGAATTAGTGCAATCCAGCATGCAGGGGCGGACGATAGGACAGTCACCGTACCGCACCTCGAGAGTGGAGGTTGTTTGATCGTTTGTTAGGCAAGTTTAAAACCTGACTGTTCGAGAACAGCCGAATAACCCTGTTCGGGACTTATTGGTAGACACAACATCATGATGCTGCTGCTGTCACGGAAACCGTGGTGGCGACGTGTGCGCCGAGAGAGAGTAATAATGTTCAATAGGTAGACAGACCTGGCTAGTGAAATTCATAGATCGCCCTCCACAGACATTCCTCTGACCCCATGAGACTATTTTCTCTAAAAAACCTTCTGCTGCTCCAGCCAATACAGGGCAGGGAAGGGAAAGCCACGGCAGCTTTGGTTGTTGTTTTTGAATGCCGCGCTTTGCTTCGCAGAGGCGCCGAAGCGCTCCGCTGGGGGGCGGAAGATATTCCACACAGAATAGGTGTGTGAAGGCACCCTCTCCCCTTAATATAGTGAATTAGTGCAATCAAGCATACAGGGGCGGACGATAGGACAGTCACCGTACCGCACCTCGAGAGTGGAGGTTGTTTGATCGTTTGTTAGGCAAGTTTAAAACCTGACTGTTCGAGAACAGCCGAATAACCCTGTTCGGGACTTATTGGTAGACACAACATCATGATGCTGCTGCTGTCACGGAAACCGTGGTGGCGACGTGTGCGCCGAGAGAGAGTAATAATGTTCAATAGGTAGACAGACCTGGCTAGTGAAATTCATAGATCGCCCTCCACAGCCATTCCTCTGACCCCATGAGACTATTTTCTCTAAAAAACCTTCTGCTGCTCCAGCCAATACAGGCCAGGGAAGGGAAAGCCACGGCAGCTTTGGTTGTTGTTTTTGAATGCCGCGCTTTGCTTCGCAGAGGCGCCGAAGCGCTCCGCTGGGGGGCAGAAGATATTCCACACAGAATAGGTGTGTGAAGGCACCCTCTCCCCTTAATATAGTGAATTAGTGCAATCCAGCATACAGGGGCGGACGATAGGACAGTCACCGTACCGCACCTCGAGAGTGGAGGTTGTTTGATCGTTTGTTAGGCAAGTTTAAAACCTGACTGTTCCAGAACAGCCGAATAACCCTGTTCGGGACTTATTGGTAGACACAACATCATGATGCTGCTGCTGTCACGGAAACCGTGGTGGCGACGTGTGCGCCGAGAGAGAGTAATAATGTTCAATAGGAAGACAGACCTGGCTAGTGAAATTCATAGATCGCCCTCCACAGCCATTCCTCTGACCCCATGAACTATTTTCTCAAACCTTCTGCTGCTCCAGCCAATACAGAGCAGGAAGGAAAGCCACAACGCTTTGGTTGTTGTTTTTGAATGCCGCGCTTTAGCCATAGAGGCGCCAGCGCTCGCTGGGGGCAGAAGATATTCCACACACGATGGTGTGTGAAAACCTCTCACTAATATAGTGATTAGTGCAATCCAGCATGAGGCGGGACGATAGGACAGTCACCGTGCCGCACACGAGTGGGTTGTTTGATCATTTATTGACCAAGTTTAAAAACCTGACTGTTCAGAACAGCCAGAACCCCTGTTCAGGACTTATTGGTGGGCTTTAACATCCTTGATGCTGCTGCTGTCCGCGAAACCCGTGGTGGCGACGTGTGCGCCGAGAGAGAGAGTAATAATGTTCAATAGGTAGACAGACCTGGCTAGTGAAATTCATAGATCGCCCTCCACAGCCATTCCTCTGACCCCATGAGACTATTTTCTCTAAAAAACCTTCTGCTGCTCCAGCCAATACATGGCAGGGAAGGGAAAGCCACGGCAGCTTTGGTTGTTGTTTTTGAATGCCGCGCTTTGCTTCGCAGAGGCGCCGAAGCGCTCCGCTGGGGGGCGGAAGATATTCCACACAGAATAGGTGTGTGAAGGCACCCTCTCCCCTTAATATAGTGAATTAGTGCAATCCAGCATACAGGGGCGGACGATAGGACAGTCACCGTACCGCACCTCGAGAGTGGAGGTTGTTTGATCGTTTGTTAGGCAAGTTTAAAACCTGACTGTTGTTAGAACAGCCGAATATCTCAGGACTTGGTAGACAACATCATGATGCTGTAGGAAGCCGTGATGGCGACGTGTGCGCCGAGAGAGAATGTAATGTTCAAGCAGAGTGAACCAGACCTGGCTGAAATTGAAGTTCATAGATCGCCCTCCACAGCCATTCCTCTGACCCCATGAGACTATTTTCTCTAAAAAACCTTCTGCTGCTCCAGCCAATACAGGGCAGGGAAGGGAAAGCCACGGCAGCTTTGGTTGTTGTTTTTGAATGCCGCGCTTTGCTTCGCAGAGGCGCCGAAGCGCTCCGCTGGGGGGCAGAAGATATTCCACACAGAATAGGTGTGTGAAGGCACCCTCTCCCCTTAATATAGTGAATTAGTGCAATCCAGCATACAAGGGCGGACGATAGGACAGTCACCGTACCGCACCTCGAGAGTGGAGGTTGTTTGATCGTTTGTTAGGCAAGTTTAAAACCTGACTGTTCGAGAACAGCCGAATAACCCTGTTCCGGACTTATTGGTAGACGCAACATCATGATGCTGCTGCTGTCACGGAAACCGTGGTGGCGACGTGTGCGCCGAGAGAGAGTAATAATGTTCAATAGGAAGACAGACCTGGCTAGTGAAATTCATAGATCGCCCTCCACAGCCATTCCTCTGACCCCATGAGACTATTATCTCTAAAAAACCTTCTGCTGCTCCAGCCAATACAGGGCAGGGAAGGGAAACCGACGGCAGCTTTGGTTGTTGTTTTTGAATGCCGCGCTTTGCTTCGCAGAGGCGCCGAAGCGCTCCGCTGGGGGGCGGAAGATATTCCACACAGAATAGGTGTGTGAAGGCACCCTCTCCCCTTAATATAGTGAATTAGTGCAATCCAATATACAAGGGCGGACGTTTTCATCACCGTCTCCCACTCGGTGTGTGCAGATTCTCGGATCATTTTGTATAGTATGCTATTAAATCGACCCTCGATTGACTCTGAAGGTCTCCCATTCGGGTGTGCAAGTTTCTGTAGTATGCTATTAAATCGACCCTCGATTGACTTTGACTGTCTCCCATTTGGGTGTGCAAGTTTCTGTAGTATGCTATCAAATCGACCCCCGATTGACTTTGACTGTCTCCCATTTGGGTGTGCAAGTTTCTGTAGTATGCTATTAAATCGACCCCCGATTGACTTTGACTGCCTCCCATTCGGGTGTGCAAGTTTCTGTAGTATGCTATCAAATCGACCCCCGATTGACTTTGACTGTCTCCCATTTGGGTGTGCAAGTTTCTGTAGTATGCTATTAAATCGACCCTCGATTGACTTTGACTGTCTCCCATTCTGGTGTGCAAGTTTCTGTAGTATGCTATCAAATCGACCACCGATTGACTTTGACTGTCTCCCATTTGGGTGTGCAAGTTTCTGTAGTATGCTATCAAATCGACCCCCGATTGACTCTGACGGTCTCTCATGCGGGTGTGCAAGTTTCTGTAGTATGCTATTAAATCGACCCCCGATTGACTTTGACGGTCTCCCATTTGGGTGTGCAAGTTTCTGTAGTATGCTATCAAATCGACCCCCGATTGACTTTGATTGTCTCCCATTTGGGTGTGCAAGTTTCTGTAGTATGCTATTAAATCGACCCTCGATTGACTTTGACTGTCTCCCATTCGGGTGTGCAAGTTTCTGTAGTATGCTATCAAATCGACCCCCGATT
>NW_024728127.1:0-11779 GCF_018991925.1 Homarus americanus
CATAATAAACGGTACACCTGTATGACCCTCACATAACAAACGGTACACCTGTATGAACCTCACATAATAAACGGTACACCTGTATGAACCTCACATAATAAACGGTACACCTGTATGACCCTCGCATAATAAACGGTACACCTGTATGACCCTCACATAATAAACGGTACACCTGTATGAACCTCACATAATAAACGGTACACCTGTATGAACCTCTCATAATAAACGGTACACCTGTATGACCCTCACATAATAAACGGTACACCTGTATGACCCTCACATAGTAAACAGTACACCTGTATGACCCTCACATAATAAACGGTACACCTGTATGACCCTCACATAGTAAACAGTACACCTGTATGACCCTCACATAATAAACGGTATACCTGTTTGAGTCTCACATAATAAACGATACACCTGTATGACCTTCACATAGTAAACGATACACCTGTATGACTCGCGTAGTAAACGGTACACCTGTATGACCCTCACATAGTAAACAGTACACCTGTAAGACTCGCGTAGTAAACGGTACACCTGTATGACCCTCACATAGTAAACGATACACCTGTATGACTCGCGTAGTAAACGGTACACCTGTATGACCCTCACATAGTAAACGGTACACCTGTATGACCCTCACATAATAAACGGTACACCTGTATGACCCTCACATAGTAAACGGTACACCTGTATGAGTCTCACATAATAAACGGTACACCTGTATGACCCTCGCATAGTAAACGGTACACCTGTATGAGTCTCACATAGTAAACGGTACACTTGTATGACCCTCACATAGTAAACAGTACACCTGTATGACCCTCACATAATAAACGGTATACCTGTATGAGTCTCACATAATAAACGGTACACCTGTATGACTCGCATAGTAAACGGTACACCTGTATGACCCTCACATAGTAAACGGTACACCTGTATGACCCTCACATAGGAAACGGTACACCTGTATGACCCTCACATAGTAAACGGTACACCTGTATGACCCTCGCATAGTAAACGGTACACTTGTATGAGTCTCACATAGTAAACGGTACACTTGTATGACCCTCACATAGTAAACAGTACACCTGTATGACCCTCACATAATAAACGGTATACCTGTATGAGTCTCACATAATAAACGGTACACCTGTATGACTCGCATAGTAAACGGTACACCTGTATGACCCTCACATAATAAACGGTACACCTGTATGAGTCACACATAATAAACGGTACACCTGTATGATTCTCACATAATAAACGGTACACCTGTATGACTCACATAATAAACGGTACACCTGGAATTGTTGAAAGGTGTTAAAGGCTGTGGTGTTGATATACAGTTTATTTAAAAAACATATTATCAGTATAACCAACTCAACGCGCGGGCTGAGCAGGGACGACAGTACCTTCTCTGCATCACCAAGACCTGGCAACACTGCCGACCGGGGAATCTCCGAAGTAAAAAGAAAATAATTTTTGTCACAGCGTGTGAACTCTCCTATTATTATTTATTTGTTTATTTCCCTCTTTTCTTTTGACGTTCATTCCAGTATTTTTATTTTTTACAAATCCTTTATTTTGATAGAATGTATAACTACTATTATAACTATATATACTGTTAAGGGGGAAACTTTTGGACCAGTATTATCGTAGTGAATTATTCTTATAAACTTTTATGTATGCATCTGCTTCCACTTTACTAGTACTATTTCATTTCCTGTGTTGTAGTACGCGACTATTATCTTGTTTACACTATGTTCTGCTGTCTTTACCACCTTTATAGTGTTAATTGTACATTGTGAATGATGTGTGTGTATGTATGTATGTATGTATGTATGTATGTATGTATGTATGTATGTATGTATGTATGTATGTATGTATGTATGTATGTATGTATGTATGTATGTATGTATGTATGTATGTGTGTGTGTGTGTGTGTGTGTGTGTGTGTGTGTGTGTGTGTGTGTGTGTGTGTGTGTGTGTGTGTTTTATGAACTCTCTAGTAACACAAAATATCTACATTCATTCTAATCTTATGGATTCTCTTAAAAAATAAAATGTACCAATTGGTATAAGAGAGAGAGGGAGAGAAACTGACTCAACTTTCAGCCAGGTTGGTCCATAATACAAGGGCCTGACCTATCACTGATAAACTTTGTCACTTTGTCTGTGTAAGTCTCCGTTTCAGTCTCTGCCTAATTGTCTCTCTGTCTATCTCCCTCGCTATCATTTTCTCTTTGTAGCTCCGTCTGTCTAATACTGCTTTTCCCTTTGCCTACCTGACTGTCTCACTATATCAACATCTCTGTCTGCCCACCTTTCTCTCTATTGATCAGATGGTTGTCCAGACGCAACAGGCAACAGAGGATAAGCTTCTATACCAATATCACACATCAGAAAAATACCAATCCTGTTAATGAAGCCCTAATACAGCCAGGGTCTGACCAGGTAGATTCTCAATAAACAAAAGACGATTCTTAGACGAGAGTAAAAGTTGCTTTATGGTAATTACTGAAAGCTGCGCCACTTCCCAGTTATCGCTTCTGCCACACTTACTTCTCAGCTCAACGTCTGAGAAATACCTGGGAGGAAATAGTAAGAGCTTTTCCTATTATCTCCAGCTAATTATCTCTCAGCGTTCTCTTGAGACCAAAATACTTTCTCGCAATTAACGGACGGACGGACACACACACACACACACACACACACACACACACACACACACACACACACACACACACACACACACACACACACACACACACACACACACACACACACAGGAGGTATATTGCGAAGCGTGAATCAGGTAATAATACTAAAATATACAGTTATTAAGATAGGCACCCGCCCTAACAGCAGTCCGCGTGAGTCGGGGCACATCAGAGGTATACAACTCCTGTTATCTGAGGTCGTTCCAACAGCTTTCGAGCGGCTATTTTCGGCTTTATAATACTACACCATTGATGGGAATTGGAAATCATCCTTTAATAACGTTACATAAATTTTCCATGACTAATAACGTTACTACCAGTTGATAAATTACATTAAACTTTTACATACAACAGTAAGACTATAGATGAATCAATACAAAGCTTGAATTAGTGAAAATGAATAACTCACATCAAAACTAGTGTGCTGTATTTCGCGGTACAATATAAAATATAGCTATGATGAAGTATAATAACACGATTTGTCAGGTACTATAGTCCGCCTACCTTCCCTCGCCGACTCACAGACACGCACGACACTTTCTCCCAGACCCCCGGCAGCAGGCGTCCAACACGGCCCCCACACGCTGCCTCTACTCACCCTTGACTGTTTAGGTCAACTCTCCCTCTCTTCTCCCACACTACTCTTCCTCTCCACCCCTACCCTCCCCCTCTCCGCCAGCGTTCCTTACTCGCACCTTCCTGTCACGTAACAGGCTTCAGTTAAGCCTTATGACTCTTTATGATAGTAATATTTCACCTGCAGTTACTTTTATTATTAATATTATTATTAACTTACACTTATTCCTATTATTATTCAGATTTATACTAAACTGATTCACCATAAACTAAGCACATATTTAAGGTACTGTGAACGAAGGGAAACAGATACAGGGAAAAAATAATAGAGAATTTAATTAACACTCTCAAGAGACAGATTTAAACAGCTTCCTGATAAAAAAAAATGCTTGTGTTTTATTACCATATCTAAAAAAATTCCGGAGGCAAACATTAATAAAACAGTAAAGAATAGAGAAGAATATTGGAAATAATGCAAATGCCTCACATGCAGCCTTAGCGGTGGAACTCTTGCATTACACACAAACTTATAATGATTAATATCTCTTAAAACGTGAATATTTCTTTTGAGACTTGAGATATAAAGAGTACCTGGTGGTATTATGTATTAATCTGTAACGCTGTAAGGCTATGAGGCCTGATGGTGAAAGGTAGATGAGAATGGTGAGGGTTGGTGAGAGGTGAGGAGGTGGATAAAGATAAAGTGTAGTGAAGGATGGTGAAGGATGGTGATCATGACTTATGAGATGCTGAATTATCTTGTACTGATAACATAACGAAGTCTTTATCACCTCTGGAACAACAACAACATCAACACTGGAACAACAACAACATCACCACTGGAACAAGAACAGCATCACCATTGGAACAAGAACAGCATCACCACTGGAACAAGAACAGCATCGCCACTGGAACAACAACATCACCACTGGAACAACAACGACAACATCACTACTGGAACAAGAACAGTATCACCACTGGAACAAGAACAGCATCACCACTGGAACAAGAACAGCATCACCACTGGAACAAGAACAGCATCACCACTGGAACAAGAACATCATCACACTGGAACAAAAACAGTACCACGACCTGAGAGGGCTGGATACACACAGCTGTTATCACAAGAGTCGACAGTAATCTCTTAAGCTTGTCCTGTGTCTCATGATGTGTTGTCTGTCCTGTAGAAAAAAATAACACTTCATCTTCTGTTAAAGAATGTCTATAATACCGTACGCCTCTCTCTCTCTCAGGAGGCTGCCGCTATATTCATGATATAATTGCATATTGATCTAATGTTACCGGAAGAGGGGAGGGAGAGAGAGAGTCAGCCTGGATAAGAAAGAAAGAAAGAAAGAAAGAAAGAAAGAAGCATAATTTTCCACTACTGCATCAGAGAAACAGGACGTGCATCACTCAAGGGCTCACAGAGGACTCAGTAAAATCCTCATTGGCTCTCATCCATCGTCTGCACCATTAGAAAATGACCCCGGTAGTGTATGCGAGGGGAGGGGATTTAAGCTAACCGATAAGTCATCCATTATTTGAGAATGCATTTTAAGTGACCAACTAAGCCTTCGACACCGACTCAAAATAACTTAACTTAGCTTTTAATTTAGTCTAACTCAAACCTAACTTAACCTAACCTAACCTACATCCACAGTGAGGGAGTTGTTAGTCAGGGTTGGTCAGGTAAAATTGCTTCTGTGATCCTGTGAAATGCTGTATGGATGGATGTTCTGCTCTCTCGCTCAAACACACACACACACGACTGTCTGGAGGCCTTCGATGGGCGAGGCAGCGACTAATGGTAAGTATTATATGTAAATTGTTCAGAAAATACCAACATGTAAATTTACCAGATATATGGGAAAATAAGTCTCATTACCTGCTGTATATATGAGTATGTCTGTGTATGTATTTTGGTGTATACGTGTGTGTGTGTGTGTGTGTGTGTGTGTGTGTTGTACTGATATTTATGAGTGCGTTTGTTATTATGGTAGTGCGGACGTGTGTGGATATTTGTGGATAAATTCATGTATTAGTGATGTTAGTGGTGCCAATGACGCTGGTGGTGTTAGTGGTTCAATATGGTGGTGATGGTAGGGGATGGTGGTAGTAAGTGGTGGGGCGGGGGGTAGTAGAAGGATGTGGTAATGTTTGTGATGGTGGTGATGGTAATGGTTGTGTGGCTGGTAGTAGGAGGTAGTGGTGGTAACTAATGGTGGTGCTTATGGTAGTAGTTGTATAGATATGTAAATACCAAGATATGTGAACACGCCTGACGGCAGGACTCTGTTACCATTCATTGTACCATTTATTCACATGTCTGTATTACTACATATTATTATAGCATGTCTGATATCTATGCTTATGTCTTATGCCTATGTTCACTTACTATGTCCCGATATACTATGTCTGTACCGCGCTAGTCGAGTAACTAGAAGACCTCATTTATTGTCCTAGTAATGTCTAGCAACTCCCCTTGCCTAGCCAGTTAACTTCCCTCAGATCGGCCTCGGCCTACCTACGGCCCGGGGTCCCTTGTGCTCGCTTCTGTATCGGTCGGCTATCCCGCCAAGTCTTGTACCACTTATTGAATATATCTACTGCTCGTGCTCTGGAGTTTGAAGAACCTTGTCTAGGATTTCATCCCACCACAGTAGTAAGTAACGACAACAAACACATCACTGTCCACAGGCGTTAAACCTAGCATAACCTAACCTATTAGATGTCACGGGGGAATTTAATATATATATGAGCGAATTAGATCCTGCCACCAGCCTCAGTACCGACACACTAACTATAATTTGACAGTAAAAACATTTCATATGCACATACACATATTACTTTGTGTAGGAGCAATTTGGTGAATTTTTATTACTGAGGTTGTAACAAAGTATTTCTCATAGCACGTGTACTAAGCTTCTCTCTTTGTCCGTCTGTCTGCCTGTCTTTCTGTCTGTCAAGTTTTGCACTAGCTGCTGCCCCTGTACTTTGGACACGAGAGAGAGAGAGAGAGAGAGAGAGAGAGAGAGAGAGAGAGAGAGAGTTGTAGATAATCCTTACTGCAATGGTGGATTTATTAGGCTGTGTTCATTTAGGCTGAAATTACTGGAAGATAAGAAGGATTTTCACACATTTACCCATACCTGTATAGCATGTTTTAAGAGCAGGGAGAGAGAGAGGGGTGGATAGATGGGGGTGGAAATAGAGAGTTTTTGAAGGAATATTATAGGTGTAGTGTCTTTACAATTTTGTGTTAGACATTATGACACAGCAGACGAAGGTTTTTGACAACGTTACCGAGACAACAAGAGTCGCAGTGTTCATTTTGTAATTCATCGGACCCGTCCATAGATACTTCTTAGTTGTGTATACATGAAGCTCGTCACTAACAGACATACAACATTTGAACGAAATTCTCAGACACAGGAAACCTTCAAAGTTAATTCTGTAAAAATTTAAGAATTTTTATAGGCATGCCAGTACAGTCGCGGACAAAAGTTCCTGGAACTGATCTAAAGTAATATGGAGATTGAATCTGTGAACTTTTGAGTCAGAAGCTTCATAAACAAGCTGTTTTATGCACTTTTATTTCATCAGTTTCAGTTCCTGGTATAGTCTCAATATATTCGTTCGTACCCTGATCTAATCTTTCCCTGATACTTCCCGTGATATCTTACATTCTGCATCCCAACTATCTTTCACTGTTCAAAAGCTCTCTCTCTCTCTCTCCGAATATTTTCACTTCACTTTTTTGTCTGTCCATTCAGTTTTCCTCCTTTATCTTCGTCTCTTCCTCTCACATCTTTACCACCCCATCAACCACTTCCTTCATTTGTCTTATCTGCTCGGTTTTTCTTTCATTTCTCCCCTACACTTATCTTCTCAATCTTTATCCTCCTGTTTTTGTTATCCTTCTTCTTCTTTCCTGATATTTGCTTCCACTGTCATTCTTCTTCACCCGTTACTTCTCCTTCATTCCACCTACCACCACTACCACCACCCCCACTACCACGTATCACCACCACTACCACCTGCCATCAAAACAACCCTATCTTATCATCACCACCACCTATCACCACAATCACCCTATTCTACCAACATCACCACCACCACGTATCACCACCACTACCACCTGCCATCAAAACAACCCTATCTTATCATCACCACCACCTATCACCACAATCACCCTATTCAACCACCACCACCACCCACTTCTCACCACTAGCACCTAAAACCACCTTCACCAATTGCCACTACCACTCAGGAATAAATCTTAACGAAAGAACTTATAACAGTGATGATGTGTTAATGAAATTCTTCCATGAAAACGATAATTGGAAACAAAGTAAAAATGCTCGGCCGATCTAACATCATCAGCTCAGACATGATTACGTCAGGTGCGGTAGCCTTTAACACACTTTACCTGGAGCCAGTTGCTCACTTTACAAATAACGCGTCGTTTACTATCATAACCAAATGGTACTTAGGTTAGGTTAGGCTAGGTTAGGTTAGGTATGATCACATTCAAATATTAATTTACATGATTATCTACATGATCGTCCCTAATCGACAAACCAATTTGACTCCTCGAAAACAAAGAAAGCTATTGTTCTCTCTCTCTCTCTCTCTCTCTCTCTCTCGCGCGCGTGTGTGTGTGTGTGTGTGTGTGTAGACACTCCCAGAATCAGTGCTGCAGTACGACCATCAAATCGTGTGTTAGACGGGTCACCGCAGGAGTGAGGTGGTCTTCCTCAAGTTGACGATGAAATTGGTTCTTAACTGGAGGGGAAAAGGTTACCTGTAGCAAATGATGCAATCTCACACCTGGTGCCGCCCTCATGTGGTGAGTAGTAGGAAGCGAGAGATAAGAGAGAGGGAGAGAAAAGTATAAAAGGGAGATAGATAGATATAGGGACAGAAAAGTTGGAATTGGTGTAATGGCGTCTCTCACAGTGTGTGGTGGTGATGGTGGTAGTGGTGCAGAAGAACGAAGATGTCTGGTGGACTCCTAGTAATGTTGTGTGTGTGTGTGTGTGTGTGTGTTTCTCACCTATGTACCAGAAGACGAAGTACACGAATGATCTACCAGTAACATCTTTCATTCTCGTGATTTATTTGTGCCTTTGTCAAGTCAAACAAACGCTGGACGGTTCTCAGGCCAACACATACATATTGCAAACACACACACAGCCGCATTCATATCCACATACTCGAAACAAAACTAACATACACAGATTCGGTTCGCTTGAGTTCTGTGTTGTCTAAAATTGTTTTATTTTTCAGTGGAGACAGTCACCCAGTGTTCACTCAGTGGAGACAGTCACCCAGTGTTCACTCAGTGGAGGCAGTCACCCAGTGTTCACTCAGGGTAGACAGTCACTCAGTGGAGGCAGTCACCCAGTGTTCACTCAGTGTAGACAGTCACTCAGTGGAGGCAGTCACCCAATGTTCACTCAGTGTAGACAGCCACTCAGTGTAGACAGTCACCCAGTGTTCACTCAGTGGAGGCAGTCACCCAGTGTTCACTCAGTGTAGACAGTCACTCAGTGGAGGCAGTCACCCAGTGTTCACTCAGTGTAGACAGTCACTCAGTGGAGGCAGTCACCCAGTGTTCACTCAGTGTAGACAGTCACCCAGTGTTCACTCAGTGGAGGCAGTCACCCAGTGTTCACTCAGTGTAGACAGTCACTCAGTGGAGTCAGTCACCCAGTGTTCACAATGCCTTTGTAAATGAGTTAACAAGGAAGTTTACACAGTCGTGAAATATATTACTGAATTAAAACATTGTTGAACGTGGAATGGCTCTTAGATAAAGGTGTTTAAACCTCTGGGATAAAACTAAGACAATAATTTTCTCAGGGGAGACGCATTGTAACCCGGACATAAACTTTAATGGAGGTCTGCATGGCTTATGTTATAGATTTACTTATGGACAAACTTTGCGAGTAATATGTTTACAATTCTTGTATACTAATTATTATATGGTTTCTCTTTCCTCACTTCTCCCTTCCACCCTCTGATCTGTGACGACTCTCTCTCTCTCTCTCTCTCTCTCTCTCTCTCTCTCTCTCTCTCTCTTTCTCTCTCTCTCTCCACATGATAACACCAGTATTCTCATAAAAACATATTGTATTCCCGGATCATATCGTTCAATAAACATGTATCTGGCTTGTGTAAACAATAAAAAATAAAAGTTTTAAAGGGAATGTTTTTTTTCGCGTTTGTATAATGCAAATTTCTTGTTTTCAATTTCTAGTTAAGCGCGCACTGTCCAGGAAATTTTAGTATAAAACATTTTCTGTTTGAAATGTAGATGACACTCTGTGTTAACGCTCATGGGAGCGTTATTGGTTCCTGCTGGATAATAAGACCTTTGTCGTTGACGCGATGAGTATAATTCGGTCAAAACCTGTTAAAGAACAATTCATATACTGTATAACAAATGCTGGTATATCAGGACACACAGTATGAATAGTACGATCAATATACAGCACATAACCTATTAACCTCTTAAACATAACTCACATGTTACAACTGTTGATACATCAGGACACAGTTTGTATAATATGATCAATATACAGTACATAAATATACTTATTAAAGTTACTTAGAGTTTTTTAGAGGATTTAATAGTTCACAATCACACTCACGTTTTGGGGTCTAGGGTTTGACCAACGAGAATAAATATAATATCCTCTTGGTATATGTTGGTCGAACGAAAGATGTTGTCTCTACGGTAGGAGGCGATAGACTATCCCTCAGGCAGTCATACAGCTGCGTGGCCGTCGCTCATTTAAACACCTCAGCAAATTCGTTGTCAACACTATGTCTCTCCTCTCACCCTCTCTCTCTCTCTCTCTCGTCTAGTTTATCTTACTGTGGCTATACCTCTCTTTCTCTGTCTCTTCTAGTTTATCTTACTGTGGCGGTAACACTATGCATTACAAGAGTGAGGAAGAATACTTATCATAAGTTGTGTTGGTCGCTGGCAGATTACACACCTATGGCCACGTCAACAAAGAACCTACAGTACAGAGTAATTTAGTTTTGTTGTTGAATGTATCTTAGTAATTATCATCCAGCTACTCATTGCATCTCGAACTCGACCAGGTAAAAAATCAAGCAAATAATGTTTATGAAAATTGGTAAAATATTAGAATATAGATCATATTCACTCCAAAAAAATTAATTACCGGTAAAAAATCTAGCCATACCACAAGCAGGCTGACACGACACGACACGACACGACACGACACAAGGCGACTCATGTTTTTACAGGTAATCTATAACTAGGACACAAATGCTCTACAAGTTTATTCAGCACACAGGGGCTTTAACATAAATCTTACTTATGGAGAATAAATTGTTTACACTACAGTCTGCACCGAGTCTTCTACCAGTCCATTATCTATAATAATCAACCTTACCATCAGCCTTATACTCTCTAAGAAGTCTTCTGATAGCAGTTAGGATTATACAGTCTCCCAGTAACTTTTGAGAGAGAGAGAGAGAGAGAGAAGGGGGGGGGGGAATCCTCTCTCTTCCGTAAAACTTGAAAAAGACTAAAAATTCATTCTGTACCCCACGAGAAAATCTCTCTCTGGTTCCTTCCTTCCTCGCGGGTAATATTGGGCAACACTTCCCCTTGTGATGGTGGAGGAGGGACTAATGGAGCTGCGGATAGAGGCAAGAGTCTGCAAAAATGAGGGACAGATCTGGATCATGTGTGTGTGTATGTGTGTGTGTGTGTGTGTGTGTTAGTGTTATGAGTCATGATGATACCTTTAGTAGTCAATATGGAAGAGGTGAATGGGAGAGAGGGGCCGTGATTGTCTGTGATGGAATGGAATTATATTTTCCTTTTATCTATTTTTTTCTACTTTATTTTGTTTTTCGTTTCTCGTATATTTTATTCACTACTCTTGTTGCCGATAAAGAAACTGTCAAACTGTATTAAATAATTCCACATGTAAACACTAATATTTAATAGAAGGTTGAACTGAGTGACGCCTGATTATTAAAAAAATCTTGGAGGTTAGCGCATCAACATCCACTGGTCGCCTGGGTCCTAAGTTCTAATTAATGCCAACATAACCTAGCTCAACTTAACCTGTATACTAGCACTGTGGTTAGGTTAGACTCGGGCCTATTAGGACTTAAACCCATTTGACTGCAAACACCACATCTCATGTTTATTGCTACTCATAATATAAATGGTAAGGCCCTGAAAGCTGTATATTTTTCCAGTATGAAAAACATATTCTAACCACCCCGGAGACACTAAGTGCTTATATACAGCTATTCTCTTGAAATTCTGCCTGGGTATAACCACAAGCTGTTAAGTAAGCTTCATGTTTAAGATAGATCTTGAAAATATAAGGATTCAAGCTCTTAATATGCATACAAAACTTATAATGAACACAGGATGAGAAAGAAAGTTTGATTGCTTAGATAAATTTACACTGGGC
>NW_024728128.1:0-25697 GCF_018991925.1 Homarus americanus
TTCAGTGCTTCGTTCGGTTACGTGTTGCTTCACACACACATCACATTGGTCTGAGACTTAACACCTCTACCTCCCACATCACGGTGGTCTGGAACTGCTGCCTCTACCTCCCACATCACGGTGGTCTGAGGGGCTTAACACACTCTACCTCCCACACATCACAGTGCTCTGAGAGACTTAACACACACTACTCACATCACGGTGTTTTGGGGACTTAACACACTCTATCTCCCCACACATCACGGTGGTCTGAGGACTTAACACCTCTGCCTCCTATACATCACGGTGGTCTAGGACTGCTGCCTCTGCCTCCCTACACATCACGGTGCTCACAGAGACTTAACACACTCTACCTCCCGCCCATCACGGTGTTTGGGGACTTAACACACTCCTGCACTCCCACACATCACAGGTGCTCCTGAGACTTAATACACTCCCTGCCCCCGCACATCACGGTGTTCTGGGGACTGGGCTGCCTCTCGTCTCACTTACATCACGGTTTTCTGGGGTTGCTACCTGCCTCCCACACATCACGGTGGTCTGGGGCTGCCACTACCTCCCCACATCACGGTGTCTCTGGGGCTGTACACTCTACCTCCCCACACATCACGGTACTCTGGGGCTGCACCCCTCTCCCACATCACAGTGCTCTGAAAAGACTTAACACACTTTTACCTCCCCACACATCACGGTTCAAGGGACTTAACACACTCTACCCCCACACATCACGGTGGTCTGGGGGCTGCTGCCTCTACCTCCCACACATCACGGTGGTCTGAGGGCTGCTACCTACCCCCACATCACACATTGGTCTGGGGACTTAACACACTCTACACCTCCCCACACATCACACACGGTGCTCTAAGGACTTAACACACTCCTACCTCCCCACACACACATCACAGTGCTCACAGACTTAACACACTGCCTCCCACATCCACAGTTCTCAAGGGACTTAACACACTCTACCCCCACACATCACGGTGGTCTGAGACTTAACACACTCTACCTCCCACACATCACATTGCTCTGAGGGACTTGCCCACACACTGGTAAGAAAAATAAATTTGCAGAGTCCCGTGAGAAACTGTTTGAGCCCGGCAGCATCTTTCAGGGCCCCACTCAAGGTAGTTTTGCCAATCGTGAATTTATATAACCTCTACAGTGAGTGTTTCTGAGTCCGTCTTTCGTGATTTATATGTATTTTGAATTAGCCCAACTTCCAGCCATACTGCACTACTGATGGATGTTTCTGCTTTCTACGAGAGTTGTTTTTCTAACCTAACCTAACCTAACCTAACCTAACTTTTCAAAGTTGGTGACGTCTCCTCCCCAAATCATTCTGTCGTTGGAATTCCGAGGCTTGGGATGAGAATCCCGCCCTGTGGTCGAGCAGGAACCCTGTGATCTCCAGGCCTGATTCATGGCTTCGACAAAAAGTAAAAAAAAACATCGAGTCCCATGATTTTATTGTCTGGGTGACTTAGTAGATCCTTATGAGATATCCCACATTGAGTAAGGGCTCGTGACTTGATCTCAGGGTAACCTCGTCGTAGCTAATGTCTGTGTCGCACACAGTCCTGGTGCACTTCACTGTGGTGCGGAGCAGATGCCTGCCTCTCGGCTCCGGCAGCAAATGTCGCACCTGTCGCCCATCCTGCCAGATGGCCCAGATTGCACCCTGATGCAGTCTTCCTGATTTCACAGAAGGAGGTGGGTCTCATCTTTGGTAGGCCTACCCCTCCAGACTTTCTATGGAGGTCGTGAGGCTTTACTCACAGCACTCAGGAGCTGCACCTGACCATGTCCCCAGTCAGGCCGGTGTAGCGTCTTGTGGGTGTCCTATTGGTCCTGAAGTAGTCAGTCTCAGTCCAGGCCAACGCTTAGTGAGCTCGGTCGCATAGCATACCAAGGTTTGGATCCTCTTGTCGTGAATCGCGACAAGCACTGTAACTGATCGTCGTTGGTGAGTGTACACGTTTGCCTAGTGCATCTCAACACCTAGATAGTCTCGTATGAGCAGCTCTGCTGCATGAGCCTGCAAAACGCTGCACTGCTCAACTTGTGTATTAGACAAATTGTATCCTTCTTAGAGTATATTTTTATCCTACTCACTGCACCCATCAATGTTTATGGATCAGAGGCATAAACAGTTGTCATTTTTGAAATGTATTTAATATCCTTGATCACCAATACATCACATACCCTCTGTGACAAGATAGAAAAACAACAATTACACAAGTATTATTATCATTTGATGCCCTCCTCAAAGAAGTCAATTTCCCCAGTGATCAAGGAGACGGCGGTACTTGTTTCCAGGTATGTTTTTTGGAACGTACGAAGGACCTCATAGAACCCCTACTGCATACTGGTGATAATAGGCAGCTGGGCCGTATTGACCGTGCAAGAAGATGCAGGCTTCTGTGAGCAGTAGGTCTTCACACATGCAAGGATGAGCTTCGCCAGCTGCTTCCTAATCTAACAGACTCACGGACACCTGAGTTCCGGCAACTCTCGCATCCCCACATTGCTCCCACTGTTTGCGGCGGCCTTTGTCCGCCGAGCTCAGTTGTCCGTGAAAAGCGTGATTGTGGGCTTTCCGTCAGGTGATGGCTGTGGCTTGTCAGAGGCGGTGACTTGCTGTCACCGGCTCGAGGAATAAACCGTTACAGAGGTGTTGTCTCACAGGCATGGCGGTCAGTGGTGGTCGTGCCGGGGTTGGTGGAACCCAGGTGGCACCTCTCTCCCAATATCTCCCGAAGGCAAAGGGGCCTGAAGCAGGTCAGGGAATACGCTGGTCTGAGAACTTCTTGTTCTCAGTGTGGTTACTCCCTCAACCACACATTTGTGTCTCTGTATTAGCCCATACTCCAGCACCTCCTTTATTTGACCGGTTCTGTCCCACCTATTGGGAGTAATTTCCTTCCAGAGTTCTGCTCCTTGAACAGTGTGCAGGTAGCCGAAGCGCGGCCAAACTCTTGGCCCTTCCGACCATCTTTCCAGCCACTGTGACGTGGCACGCCTTCGCAAAGGCCACTCCCCACTCGGTGCAGTCGTTCTCCCATTCTCGAGGTTGAACTTGTCGTGTGTGACGAGGATAAGTCTTTTATCTGCTTACCGGACATGATCTGGGTTGGTGTTAGCCCAGCTGTCCCGGTCAGGGTATTCCTCTATTACGCTTAACGCTCGACAAAATTTGTCAGATTCAAGCCTACCCTCCATGTCAGCATTATCTCTGAAGAACCTCTTGCCAGGCTTCACGCAGCTCTGCACGCAGGCTGGAATGTGAGAAAGCAAAAAGACACTCCTGGCAGACACTGTGCAGGAGAAAGCACGCCAGTCTCGTGAGCCTCGAACTGTGGTCTCCATCATATGACCCGGCTCCTCAGGCACCCCGAAAATGTGGAACATAGTTGCACAGGTGTTTGACAAACACCTTCGTATTGGTCTCTACCCTCACCACAGTGGAAAAATAGAGCCATTGCTGTACTATCTACTAATACCAGGTAACCAGGCACATTCAAGGAAAATATCAGCACAAATTTGCTGGAATGGGTAGACCGGCAGATGTGTGTCTGTCGGTGAATGCGGCAGGCTGGGAGAAAACCACCTGGTTGCACTATACACTCTCGGCCACTTCTGCCTCATATGTCCCTGTAATGACTGGCCCACAGACACTGGCTCGTGCCCTCCCCAATCATGTCATTCACGCCTTGGTGGTGGAATGAACCCTTCCTTTCTTTAAGGGTCCCGTGGTACCATCATGTGTGGACAATTCGGTCTGAACCAAAAAATTCTCTGAGAGTCCCAATTCCAGAAAGGTGCCCAGGCTCGCCAAGTCCATCAGCAATTCTCTTCACCAGGAGCCTGCATGTGGTCGTATCGCCAGCACCACATCCTCATCCTGTCTAACAATACCGTCTGTAGAAGACATCCCACTGCCTTGGCTACTATAGCTCCCACATGCACTCTAGTGTCAGGGAGCCGGGCTTGTTGCTCTTTCAGTGACGCTGTGCAGTAGAGAGCCGGTTATCATGCCGTGCCATCTTCTGGACATAACATCTGGTCACATTCTTCTGACTGAGACGTAACAATCCTGAACTCGTAGTTCCCAGGTTTTCTCACTGACTTTTAACAGTCTCAGGTTTTGGGATGTCCTCCAGTTTCCGGTCGCTTGGGATCTTGACCAGTGGTTTTGTGGTCGTGTAGCCAGCCAAATCATTGCAACCCTGTATAAAGTGTGATCCTTCTCTGGGGCGTCACCACTGCCAGTGATGTCTTACATTGAGGCACAGCACACCGCTCTACTGGAAGGTGAGCCTACTGCCTGCAGAGACCAGCTGCCGGCCATCCAGGCTTGCTGTAAGTGCAGTCTTACTTACCTTTGCAATGTTTTTGTGTCCGAACAGAGCTTTCAATACCTGTTTTGGAAATCTGGCTTAAGCTTCAGGCGTCCCATCTGGAATATTTCACCCCTCCTTTCTCCACTGCCTGGTTATTCATGCTTCTGAATTCCTAAACAAATTTGTCTAACCCATTCATCCCATAAAATTTTCAGATTAGTTTCCAAGATTCCTGAATAGCTCCATTGCTGAATCGTACTGCGTACTCATGTCTCTCTTTGCTGTCTAGGTCAAACCATGGGCAATATTCAGGTTTTGTCCGCAGGTGTGAGAAGCTCTTGATGCTCTCCAGCAGTTGCTGGCATGGTCTGACCGACTCCGGGGTG
Organism: Homarus americanus; assembly: GCF_018991925.1. Taxonomy (NCBI): domain Eukaryota; kingdom Metazoa; phylum Arthropoda; class Malacostraca; order Decapoda; family Nephropidae; genus Homarus; species Homarus americanus. Next base: position 4,730 of record NW_024728128.1, read on the forward strand.
ACCTCAAACGATGAATCACGATCTATGCTCGTGCTGAAATTGAAATTTCTCTGGTTAAATACTATGTCGTTTGTACTGCAGAGTATGAGGAGTAGTGGCAGGTCTGGAAAAAAACCCGTCTCCTGCTGCCAGATAGCCCTGTGGGGTAGTGCATGTACCGTGTGGCCCCAGTGTGATGAACGTGGTGTAGTCTCGACTGATATCGTGTATTTACCTGTGGTATCCATTCCCATGCATCCATGTATCCAGCGTAGTTTTTTTCCTACCCACTGCGCCATCAATGTTTATGGATCAGAGAATAGACACTTGTCATTTTTTTAATGTAATATCGCTTGATCTGTCACGTCCATGCCCTCTGTGACCGGATAAGAAAAACAAACATTACAAGTAGTATTATCAGCAAATAGCCAAAACTAAAAAAAAATACGAAATAATAATTTGCGAAAACAGAATAAGATAAACAAGACCAGATGGAAACGACAAAGAATAACCAGAGAAACAAAAATAAAAAATAAATGAGATTTAGGATAATCCAAAGATAAATGAGAATAATTATAAGAAAAAAAATGCAAAAAAAAGAAAAAGAAAAACAAAAGATAAAACGAAGATAAATTACAGAAATAGAGAATAAACCAATATAAAAGGGAAGAGGGATCCAGAAAAGAACGCAAGAACGCCCGAAAGATTTGGAACTATTTTTGACTACGACAAGAAAACCCAGAATCACAAAACCTCGTTCCTTACCCTGTGTGTGCGTGTGTGTGTGTGTATGCTGCTCCCCGATCCCTTTTCTCAGGTCTCAACAAGCTCCCTGAGAATATTTCTCTTCTTTTTTTCCTTCTCACTGTGTCTGGGGAAGGAGAGACAGAATAGGGTTAAGGGACCGCTGGGGAGGGAGGAACCAAGGGCGTCATTGATGATAAGGCCCTTTTAACACAATATACCCTTCTCTGTCTCTCTCTCTCTCCCATTCATCCATCCATCCATCCATCTCTCACTGGTAAGGTCGCGTGAGAAATAGTACAACAATGTTTCTCCTCCCGTCCAGAAGCAGCAGAGATTTCCTGTATTATGAATTTTTCTGACGAAACATCTGCTACAGTATATCCGCGTCGTCACCTCACAAAATACGAAAATTTCTTGCGAATTTTGTGGAAATTCTTGAAATTCGTGTCATTTTGAGGGTGCAATATATCTGTGAACTTTTTGAAAATTGTTTGAGAGTCTTGAATATTCTGTGCAAGAACTTTCAAAGGTCTTGTGGGCCAATGATATTGTGTGAGAGATTCTCAGTATCTAGTGATTATCCAAGATTTTGCAGGATCCTGAGACCTCTGAAAGAACCTGTTGAATTCTTGGAGATGGTGTATGCATTTTCTTAAGTACCCTTTGTTTTCTTATGGTTCTGAATACCACGTGGAATTCTGAGAGAACTCTTAGATCCTATAGTATTTTTTAAGAACTCTTGAAAGATTCTGTGGAATTTTTAAGGAACTTTTTGAAAATCGGCATGAGGCTCCTAAGATAACTTTCTGTAAGGACACCGAAGGATTCTGAAACATTCTTAAAACCTTACCTTGTCCTGCAAGTTTTAATATACATATCCCCACAATAGCCCTATTGAGGTCAGAGTTTTTGTTTAGTCATTTGTTGTCATTCTCTTTTTTTATGGTTTCATTATCTAGAATTGTATATATTATTTTTCACATACATAACGTTTTGATATTTTCCAACAAGCAGATCCAAAGGAGAGACGAATTTTTATCATCTACTTTTGTTTCTAGGGTAAAGTTACAAAATAATATCAGCAAACTATTGTATTTTTATCGTAAAATTCTTTCATATTTCTACCAAACTTTCTTGTAACGTTATATAAAGATGGAATGTAAGCAGCCTTTATAGTCTTGTAGCTGAAATCACTGAAGATGAGGTGAATTTGAGGTAGATATTGTTGACACTTGCAAACGTCAGCAATTCATTTTGTTTATCAAGATTTTTTCTAGTCGAGATATGTGATCTGATGGCCAAAGATGTGTTGCGATGGTAACTGCATTGTGATATGTAATGAAATCTGACATTAATATATTCAGATGACAGTACTTGAATTTCTAGTTCCATGAAGACCAGTATAGACTTACCCATACACTCAATCAATAACAACACTAAACGACATCGCTTAAGCTGGCCTGACCTACGATTACTAAAACAATATGAATTTCTGAGTTTCGCTATAAATTCTACCTTAACAAAAATAAGTAATACAACACCAAATTATGGGGTATAAAATTGATAATAGACTTAGAGGCAGTTTAAAAAATAATCACCTGATCAGTACGATATCGTCAACATAGCACGACACTAGCACTTCAGTAACTCGGCTCTGCCAGCAGCTGGTGTCGCCCTCATATAAACTTCTGGTCTATATTGGCTCTAGTTTGGGTGGAGCTCTCTTGTATTGTTCGAGAGTGTTGTGCAGTTCCTGACCCACATATTCGTGTTGACTATTTTTTTATACATTGGTTGATTATGTTACCTAGTTCCCCCCCCCCCTCTCTCTCTCTCTCTCCCTCACACACATGCCACTGTCTTCAAGATATTCCCATCCACACCTGCGACGTATTATCTCTAACCATCAAATCATCTACACACCCACCACCCACCCACGCCCACCACCACCCACACACCACCACCACCCACACACCACCACCCACACGCCCACCACCACCCACACACCCACCACCACCCACACACCCACCACCACCCACACCACCCACACCTAGCACCACCCACACACCCACACCCACCACACCCACCACCACCCACACACCACCCACACACCCACCACCGCTCACACACCACACACCCACCACACAACCACCCACACAACCCACCCACACACCACCCACCACCACCACACACCCACACCCACACACCACCACCACCACCCACACACCCACCACCACCCACACGCCTACCACCACACACACCCCACCACCACCCACAACACCCACCACCACCACACCCACACCAACCAACCACACACCCACCAACCACACAACCCACCACACCACCCACACACCCACCACCAACCACACACCCACCACACCACCCACACACCCACCACCACCCACACACCACCCACACCCACCACCACCCACACCCACCACCACCCCACACCACCCACACACCCACACCACCCACACACCCACCACACCACCCACACGCCCACCACCACCCCACACACCCACACCACCCACACACCCACCACCACCCACACACCCACCACCACCCACACACCCACCACCACCCACACACCCACCACCACACCAACCACCACCACACACCAACCAACAAAACCACCACCACTCACACACCAATCACACCCAACACCAACCTAACAACAACCACCCACCACACCACAAACCAACCAACCCACACACCCACCACCACCCACACACCAACCCACACACCCACCACCACCCACACACCACCCACACACCCACCACCACCCACACCACCCACACACACCCACCACCACCCACACACACCAACACACCCACCACCAACCAAACAACAACCCACCACCACCCACACCCACCACACCACCCACACACCACCCACACACCCACCACCACCCACACACCCACCACCACCCACACACCCACCACCACCCACACACACCACCACCACCCACACACCCCACCACCACCCACACACCCACCACCACCCACACACCCCCACCACCCACACACCCACCACCCACACACCCCACACCACCCACACCCACCACCACCCACACACCCACCACCACCCACACACCCACAACCACACAACCCACCACCACCCACACACCCACCACCCACACACCACCCCACACACCACCCACACCACCCACACACCCACCACCCACACACCCACCACCACCCACACACCACCCACACACCACCCACACCCACCACCACCCACACGCCTACCACCACCCACACACCCACACCACCCACACACACCCACCACACCACCTACCACCACCCCACCCACCACCACCCACACACCCACCACCAACCACACCCACACCACCCACACACCCACCAACAACCACACCCCACCACCCACACACCGCCCACCACCACCCACACACCTGCCCACACGCACACCACCACCACACAACCACCACCACACACCACCACCCACACACCCACCACCACCCACACACCCACCACACCCACACCCACACCCACACACCACCCACACACCCACCACCACACCCCACACACCCACCACCCACCCACCACCACACCCACACACCTACCACCACCCACACACCTACCACCACCCACACACCCACCACACCCACACACCCACCACCACCCACACACCCACCACCCACCAACAACCAACCCAAACCACCAACCACCACACACCCACCACCACACACCCACCACCACCACACACCCACCACACCCGCACACCCACCCACCACCCACACACCCAACACCACCCACACCACCACCACCCACACACCTACCACCAACCACACCGCCCACCACCAACCACACACACAACCCACACACCCACCACCACCCACACAACCCACCCACCACCCCACCCCACACCCACCCACACACGCCCACCACCAACACACACCACCCACACACCCACCACCACCCACACACCCAACCAACCACACACCCAACCCACCCACACAACCAACCAACCCACACACCCACCAACCCACACCACCCACACACCCACCACCACCCACACACCACACCCACCACCACCCACACACCACCAACCCACCAACCCACACCACACCCACACACCCACCACCACCCACACGCCCACCACCACCCACACACACCCACCACCACCCACACAACCACCAACAACCCACACCCAACCCACACGCCCACACCAACCAACCCACCACCAACCACAATAACCAACCATCCACACCCACCACCACCACACACCCACCACCAATCCACACAACCAATCCACACCACCCACACACCCACCACCACCACCACACACCACATCACCCACACACCCGCCACCACCCCAACCCGCCACAACCCAACCCCGCCAACCAACCACCACACCACCACCAACCCACCACCACCCACACCCACCACCACCCACACACCCACCACCACACACCCACCACCACCCACACACCCACCACCACCCACACACCCACCACCACCCACACACACCTACCACCACCCACACACCTACCACCACCCACACGCCTACCACCACCCACACACACACCACCACCCACACACCCACCACCACCCACACACCCACACACACCTACACCACCCACACACCTACCACCACCCACACACACCACCCATTACACCTACCACCACCCAAAACACTTCCACTAATTCCTGCCACCACCCATCACCGCTCTATGTCCATAATTTGATCTCAACAATTAAAATAGAACGCTACCCATCCAGTTTAATCTCTGGAATTCTGTTAATACCAGATTCTGAAATTTGGGAATAATTGTGAACTGGAAACGCAAATACTGTAGAGTCGTGTGTGTGTAATAATAATAATAATAATAATAATAATTAACGGTTTATTGAAAGAGCTTGGCAGCCAGAAGGCTGAAAATATACAGTTACATATTTGGGGAATACATGAATTACAAATAATATACAAGGACATAAGTGACACAAATAAGACATATAGTAATCCTAGATGGGGATCAGCTCAAAATACAGTTCATTTCAACATAGTGACAGTGTAGGGAGCAGTGTTTACTGGGAGTGAATACACTGATTTATTACATGTTATTGATAATTTTTACAATGGTTGACTGGGCTGTTCTTATAGCGACTGCCAGTAATGTATGGGCTGGATGCGTATGTGTCGAACAGCAATTTTTGGACAGGGGATCTCAGGTAGTAGGGCTCGGTGTCGGGATGGTGTAGAAGCTTCTACCAAATTTGCAGATGAGGTCGTGGTGATGGTCAGTGAGAGTCGGAAATAGTGTGTTGAGCGCTTCTTGATATGTGAGTAGGAAGGAGAGAATAACTTGCATGCCCTCTTGCACTTTTTCTAGGTGTTTACGTTGTGTGGCATTTAGGAGGGAAGACCAGGTGGGGGAGGCATAGGTGAGCTTGGGAAGTATGAATGTTGTGTAAACACTCGAGGAGTTGGCAGGAACCTGAGGACTGAGTTGACGGAGGAGGTGGAGACGGAAACTGGAGGATTTGACAACTTCACTGACGTGTGGTTTCCAATTTAGTTTGTTGTCTACAGTGACGCTGAGGAGCTTGTGGAATCTACAACCTGGAGTGTGTTCGACCTAGGGTAATGGAAGGAGGTGGGACAATGTCGGAGGAGAGGTTGATGCATAACCATTGTCTTGGTATGGTTGATGGTGACATGGTTGTTGCAGGCCCAGTTTTGGAGACTGTTCAATAAAATCCTGAAGGGCGGTATAGTTGGGAGCGGAATTGTTGACGCCGATCCCAATGGTGGAGTCGTCGACATATTTTCCAGCGAGCAGGGCTTCTTAGCATCATTGATGAGCATAAGGAAGCAGAGGTCCCATCTTGGTGCCTTTGGGGGACGCCATACAGGTGAGTGACTGAAAGGTGAGACAGCCCTCGGAAGCGTACAGCTTGGCGTCGGTCACTGAGGAAGTCTGTAAGTTATGGTATGAGACTTCTCCAGCCCGAGGTCAATAGCTTTGTTTATGATTATATTGTGGTCGACTAAGCTGAACGCTTTAGTGAAATCAATGAAGGCGACAGCTACAGACGTTTTTCGTTTCGAGATGGCGGTATATGTAATCGAGAAAGCTGACAAGACAGTGAGGGTGGAGGAAGTTTTATGTTGCCAAATTGCTTGAGGGTCTACGACTCTGCATATCAGCATAAGCCCAGTCAAACACACACAAAATCTCACAGATTAGGCTGGGTATTGGGGGATTGCAGGTCGTAGCTGATTTAAGGATTGTGGGGCTGACTTGGGCACTGGTGATACATAAGAGGTCTTCCAGTCAGCTGGGCATCTGGCTTGACTGAGAGAGAATTGACATGATGGAGCAGAGGTGTGTGTGTGTGTGTGTGTGTGTGTGTGTGTGTGTGTGTGTGTGTGTGTGCGTGCGTGTGTGTGTGTGTGTAAGAAGCGCGTGCTTTTGGGTGTGTATGTCAGTGTTATATACAAACGTCTTTTATCATCATCATTATTTTATTAGAGAGAGAGAGAGAGAGAGAGAGAGAAGAGAGAGAGACTACCATGGCCAGGGGAGGATACATTCTGCTACACTCTGAATAGGACAAATGTGTTACCATTAAGAGGACTCATTTGTGGAATAACACCCCCCCTCACCACCATTAACCAGGTGTAGGAGAGAGATAGAAGCATAATGTTCTATTACGTGTAAGGGTGAGTGATTTATATATCTCTCTTGTTTCTCTCTTTTTTGTGTGTTTCTTTTATCTCTCTCGTCTCTTCTTCTACTTTCTTTCTCTCTGTGTCCATTTAAAAAAGAATAAGTAATCTGTCTTCCTTTCCAATCAACAGAAGCACGTAATCTTCCCCACTCCACCCCCCCCACCCCCATTCAGCCTCGGATCATCAGAGTGCGTCATAAGACTCGGTAAAAGCATTATGGTGTCCAAGAATAGCAGGCAGAGATGGGGAGTAATGACTCATCCTTCAAACTGTGAGCTTCGGGCAGAGCATTAACAAGATCAACACACGGGCGAGGATGCTTGGTAAAACAGCCAGGTTGACAGAGCCATCTAGTGGAGGGATTTTCTCTTTTTAGATCTCTCTCTCTCCTTGTCCGTGTCGTCTGCATATCACTTTTATACTGGTGCTGAGATTTTTCGTGTTGTCTCCATTATGACCCTGATTTATGGAGCAAACTTGATGCCCCTCTCTCTGTCTCTCTCTCTCTCTTATCCATCTCTCCTATCTCCCCATCTCTCCCTGTCTCCCCAATATCGGACTTTATATGAATATCCGTGTTAAAATCGTGGGGGAGGTTAGGTTAGGTTAGGTTAATTGCTTGGTTAGGTTAGTTTAGTACTGGTACGTTACATTAGAAATAGCTTGGGTTAGGTTAGACTAGGTTAGTATAGGTTAAGTTACGTTATATTAGGTTTGGTTAAGGGTAGATTAGGTTAGGTTACATTAGGAATTGTTTAGATTAGGTTAGATTAGATTTGCTAGGTTAGGTTAGGTTAGGTTAGGTTAGGTTTTGATTATTATAGGTTAGGTCAGCATAAATTAAGTTAAATAAGATATTACATACAGAAAAAATAATAAGATAATTAAAAACATTAAAAACCTCGGTGAAGAAAATAATACCAAATTAACCAACTAGCATTCCGTCGTTTTCTTTACACATTCGGTAATCTATCGTAAGATGTACTGCCTAAATCGGTAATCGTATCCACAGAAGCTCGTAACAAAAGGTAGTTTATGCGGTCCTCTGACGTGCCCCCCATCACTTTTCGCTGACCAGGAAATAATAATTATGATAAATATGTGTTCGTAGAGTATTTATTAGCCTAAATTATGAAACCGAATTTAAGCCATCCTCTCTCTCTCTCTCTCTCTTATAATCTATCCACAACAACAACAGCTAATTACAACAACGACAACTAATCACAACAACAACAACTAAACTACTACTATTACTACTACTTGAAGGTTCCAAGTGTTCCCTGAAAAATGCAGTGATGGTAAGGAAACACCAGGTAACACTGAAGTCTGTTTTATTCGGATAGGAGAAATTCAAGTGGGGACTAGCGGTGCCATGCACGGCTCACACAGTCAGACTGAGACTGCCTTGCCATATGGCAGCCTCGGGGCAATGTTGCAACATAACGTGCAGTGTTGCCACGTAATTATATACATAGGTGCTACTCGGCACAGTAGCTTATATACTGAGTTGCTACTCGCACAGTAGCTAGATACATAACCTACACTACTAATCACAACAACAATAACAACTAAACTACTACTATTACTACTACTAATCACAACAACAACAACAGCAGCTGATAACAACAACAACAACAGCTGATAACAACAACAACAGCTGATAACAACAACAGCAGCTGATAACAAGAACAGCAGCTGATAACAACAACAACAGCAGCTGATAACAACAGCAGCAGCTGATAACAACAACAGCAGCTGATAACAACAACAGCAGCTGACAACAACCAACAGCAGCTGATAACAACAGCAGCAGCTGATAACAACAACGGCTGAAATAACAACAGCAACTGATAGCAACAACAGCAGCTGATAACAACAACAGCAGCTGAATAACAACAAGCGCATCACTGAACCGTATGAGTCATATCAGAAGGAACCCAAGACCCAAAGTTCTGTGTGGGATCGAGATGCTGATTTCTATTCAAGGAGAGAGAGAGGCGAGAAGAGAGATAACGGAGCCCTTAAGGTTCATTTTCCTCGACTCTCAGATGAAGCCGTTTAAGAGGAACGAAAAATATATAAATAGAAGGGAAATATATTCATGATTGGTATTTGTGACGGTCTATATTTCCTAGTATATATATACTATTACGCTATATATGGATATATTTCAGTTTTTGTATTGTTATATTACGAAAAGTTATGAAATGCTGCAAAAAATAACGAAATAGTTTTATTCATATGGAAAATTTGAAATATTTCCTTAACATCCAGTATTAAGAATATTGGTCTTGTTTTAAGAATTATTTAATGAATAAATCTACAATATAGAAGTTAATAAAGAATAGTAAAATATATTATTCATTCCATCAGACTAAATTACAATATTATTCATCTGGTATGATAGACCAAAAGACTTATTCCAAAAACTATTGCAAGAATCTGGGATAAAGTTAAGTAAACCTGAAAAGAAATGGAATATTATCTATCATTAGGTATCGAGAATTATAAGTAACTGAATCCAGAACCATAGACTATGAGAGAAGGATCAGGAGCCACATGAGGTCCAGGAGGTATAGTATTGGGAACGCCTCAGTCAGCGTTTATAGAGAGTTAGTCCTAAATCATCCTAAGGGCTGTGTTTTCCTGACCAACTTCCTCAACTTTGTTCATTGTCTTGTGCTGGGGATAGGACTCTCTCTCTCTCTCAAACTGTATTCTAAAAATTTACATCTAATTTGGCGAGATTAACACACACACACACACACACACACGCACACGCACACGCACACACACACACACACACACACACACACACACACACACAAAATTCACTTCATTCCCAGTCGATTCGCCTTATACTATTCACCAATATGACAATACCAGAAGAAACGCCTTATACCCCTAATCTATATATGTATACTAAGCCTCCACACACATACTTCTCTCTGTCTTACTATCCTGTTCATTGTTCCTTCATATTCTTAGTAATTGAGGATTCATTATTCTCAAAGTGATCATCTTTTCCTTAAGCTGCGACACAAAGTAAGTTATCAAACACTATGTAGTCAGCCCGGCCAGGTAGTGAAGATAATATAGAAGACTGCCATTGTTATTATTATTCATTGTGTAATATAATGTGCAGCTAAGAAGGAAGGCTGCAGTACACAATCTACAGTACTTTCAACGTGCAATGTTATTCAGAGCTTTTCATTGGGCTATTCAGTAGTAATGATTGTGTAAGTGGAATTTATAGCAACCAATAATATGTAATGTAATTTTAAAGTGTTATAGTTAATCTGTTGATTTGAATTTTCGTGGAAATTCATTGATATATGTTGCATCATGTCGATCTGTAATGCTAGTGTAATAATATGCAATGATGCATTAGTTCAAGGTAATATAATTGTGATGTCATTTCCAAATATAGAATTTATAAAAGGGAACAATTTGCTTGATTTAATCCATCATTCTGGGAATAAGTTAGAGAAGGTGTGTGTGTGTGTGTGTGTGTCAACAGGGTGTGTGTGTGTGTGTGTGTGTGGGTGTAGTGTTCGCCTCCTGTTTCGTGGGTCGGCGGTTCGAGCAGCTGTAAACGGGTCCCTAAGTTGAGGAAGTGAATATGGTTGAGTGCAGTACAGGCCTCACTGCCTCCTTGTGTACCGAAGACTTAGTAAACACTGTACTGTATCCACACTGTCGCTAACGGGCAGTCATGTACATGGGACCCACTCAAAATGAAATGTGTGTGTGTGTGTGTGTGTGTTTTAAAAAGCATTATGCTCTCAATCTGTCTGTTAGATGCTTCTGGTCTTCTCCATCCATGTTCTTCATCCAAATTATCTATCGTCATCCACATAACCTTCTCTCTCATTTTGTTAATAACTAATTGATTTTCATTCATTTCTCTCTCTCTCCAAGAACACTGCTAAGTGAAATGTAGACACGATGGACACCGATATTTACTGTAGGATCACGTAAATTAGAGATATTTATCATTATTTTCCCTCACAGTGGATATCAACCTTACCCGGAGCAGCCCCCTAATAAGCCTTAAGTCCAGTGTGCCTCCCTCCCTCCTCCTCCCTCCTCCCCCTCCTCATATCCCCAGGGTCTAAGAAAAACAAATTAAGTTGCTGTTTTAACTACCTTTGTTGACATAGGTTGAGTTGACAGGGTTGAGTTGACAGGGGTTGAGTTGACAGGGTTGAGTTGACAGGAGTTGAGTTGACAGGGGTTGAGTTGACAGGGGTTGAGTTGACAGGGGTTGACTACGCATTAAACCGACCACCGAAAAGCGAAATAAAATAAACACGGCAACACTGTCCCAGCTCAGTCAAACACAACTTCATCTCAACACTCAATCAAACACCAACTATGTTTTATGTTTTTCACTTCAAAGAAGCATTTTTATTATTTATTATCGTGGGATCCCTTGAAAGACAAATACATACTGTATCCTAGAAGTCCTACATGAGTTAAGTTTGAGATTAATGAATGGTACAGCACCTACATAAGAATGGAAACTCAGCGGGTCATTCCCATTTACACACAACCCCTATTGCTCCATATATCCTTCCAACCTATGTGTTAACGCTCATAGAGAGCGTTATTGGTTCCCTGTTGCTGGAGAAATAAAACCTCAACGTTGCGCAGTACCATAACAGTAATTCGGTCAAACCCTGTTAAAACAATTCTCATACAACAAATGCTGTTATCTCCAGGACACATAGTATGAATAATACAACCAATATACAGTATCACATAGCCTGTTAACATCTTAATATAACTCACATGTTATAACGGTTGATACAAGAGACAATTTGTATAATATGATCAAATTACAGTAAAAAAATATACTTCTAAAGTTATTTAGAGTTTCTTAGCAGACCTAATACTTCACGATCACTCACGTTTAGGGTCTAGTGGTCTGAACCAACGTGTTGTCTGGCCTGTAGAAACCAGTAGATCACCCTCGAGGCAATCTGCCTGATTCAGATTTCAGATTTGCCCCGTGGGGAACCTAGTTCAGTGGGCACCTTACATCCTGTAAAGGGTGAGGCGCAGAAGCGTTTACAGCGCCCAACAAGGAAGTATGAAAATTCATTCATGCCCTTATGACTCGTACGTGAGGCGTAAAGCCTGAAGGGTCATGGGTTCTGTCAGGTTACATAAAGTGAGAGAATGATGAGGTGTGGGGAAGTTCGGTACATTTTATCTGTTTATGGCAAAAGTGAGTCCCTAATAATGTCAAATGCCAGGCCTGTAATAGGAGGAGGATATCTGGTCTGGGAGGAAGAGGTGTTGAAACATGCTGGAAGAGGAGGTCATAGGGCAAGTGAGGATATAGTGAGAGAGGGTGTGAAGTCGGGTTTAGCCTAAAGTTTACAAACAGTGCAGTGAGGGCTCAGGGTTGCTAATGTACTTTCCCCTAGGTACCTGTACCCTAAGCGCAGTCTCATGTATATAAGCTGTTGAGATCAAGTCAGGGATTGATATTCTTTGTAGTGGCGGTTGTCGTCCGGTTACAACGTCATAGTGGCATAGTGACGCTACCCCGTTGTTCAGGTTCTCAGCCCGGAGGCGAGGCAGATTCGCTGTCAACACTATAACTCTTATCTCTCTCCCCCCCCCCCCCCCCCCCCCCCCCCCCTAGTTTATCATATTGTAGGTTATCCTCTCTTTCTCTTTCTTCTAGCTTATCTTACTGTGGCGGTAACACTATATTTGGCCATCCAGCTTATTCGAGTTAATTGCGATGTTTGGCAACTTTTCCCATTCATCCACTACTCCGTTCCAAACCAATGTTTACCTATTTAAGCGCCCTAAATCTAAAATTTGTCTAATTTAAAACCATTTGCTGAGTTCGCACTCGTTGCAAGTTTGAAATACCTTAATTATATCACCCTTGTTAGCCCTGACTTCCATTTATACACCTCCTATTAGGTCGCCCCTCGCTCTACGCTCTCTCGAGGGAGTGAAAATTAAGATGCTTAGCCTGTCTCTACACTCCAGTTCCTAATGCCCTGATTAGTCCTGTCATTCTCCTCTAATTTTTTTCACAGATCGCATTTCTCTATAACAACGTTGTTCACCTGATATCTGGTTTCTCTGTTTACATCTCCTAGACAAAATTACTTTACATTTTTGTCCGTTAAATTTCATCTGTCATTTTTTAAGGCCATGTAATTTTTTGTTTAGATTTTCTATAGTTTTGAGTCCTCGTCCAGATTTAATTACACGCGCCCTTTTTTTGGTGTCATCCTAAATTTACTTTGTTGTTGTCTACGCCTATATTTATGTCGTTTATGTATATATAATAAATAGTGATGGTCCAATCTGAGCCTTGGAGTATTCCACCAGTGACGTTACATCAATCGGATTATCAGTGCGTTAATGCTTACTCACTGTTTCTTGTTCTTAACCCCCCGAATCCAGTTTAGAATGACTCCTCCAATGCCATGAGCCTCCTCCTCTTGGATTAGTCTCGGGGGACTCTGTCGAAGGCTTTGCTAATGTCCAGGATACCACATCATAATCAGCCCGTCATCCACTGATGCGAAAACGGTTGAAAAAGATTGATAATTTTCTGTGCCCTACACTGCCGGGCCGAATTTTTAATTAGAATTTATGTCATTAGGAATATATAATCTGAGAAAGAAAAATAGGTTAAAACTCACTACTCTCTTAACTACATAGTAGGCTATAACTAAAATTTATTTTTTATAATTCAGGGTTATTAAATCTGTCTTATGGATTATATTAATTAATTTAATATGGGAGAAAAAGGTTCTTTCTTTATATTTGTTTAGGTAAGGTATATAGAGAACAATTTATCCTAGTACTATTGACTAGATCCAGGTCAGGTCATGTTAGGTCAGTTCAGTTAGAGCCAGTTCAGGTTAGGCCCCAGGTCCAGAATTAAGTCGGGTCAGTTCGTAGCCGGGTAGGTCTTAGCTAGGTCCGTCGGTGTACTTTTTGTATATTCAATATTGTAAGTCCTTGTTACCTCTATATTTGTTTTACGTTTTTTAAATACCAACGATAACAACATAAACGACTCATAGAGCCCACATTACCTTCTGAGAGTTAAGAACATATACATCCCCAAGACACCTGATGGGACGCTTGGGTCAGTGGATAACTGAACCATCGCTTTTATACAGGGAGTAAATATGGGTAGCACTGCAATCGACTGCCATCACTTCCCCAAACACAGTAAATGTACAGTAGCTACCTCTTCACATCTGGGTGGACTAAGGGTATCCCAGCTGCCAGCAGCCAACACTGCCCACATATAAAACCTATCCTTATGTATGCTGGTATGTAGGTGACTATGTAGATTTATGAAAATTCATTCATTGGGTGAAATAATGATGGTCACATTATCGTGTAAATACCTGAGTCATTAATTCCGAATGAGGTAATAAATTTTGTTGGTGTTGGTGCTGACAATGACACACTGACGCCAAGTGTGTGTGCGCGCGCGCGTGTGTGTGTGTGTGTGTGTGTGTGTGTAATAATAATAATAATAATAATAATAATAATTAACGGTTTATTGAAAAAGTTCTGCAGCCCGAAGGCTGAAAATATACATTGGGCATAAATGACTTATTACATACATTGGTGGTTTAACAAAAGCCTTCATTAGAGAAAGGTAAAGGAACATACAGTGAACATACAGATTAATGTAGGGGTTGAACAGCAAAAACGTAGTGTAGTAACTCCCTCCCAGATGGTGTTAGGGAGGACCTCACGTGGTGTAGTAGTTCCCTCACAGATGGTGTTATGAGGGGCCTCACGTGGTGTAGTAATTCCTCACAGATGGTGTTATGAGGGGCCTCACGTGGTGTAGTAATTCCCTCACAGATGGTGTTATGAGGGGCCTCACGTGGTGTAATTCCCTCACAGATGGTTATGAGGGGCCTCACGTGGTGTAATTCCCTACGGTGGTGTTATGAGGGGCCTCACGTGGTGTAGTAATTCCCTCACAGATGGTGTTATGAGGGGCTCTCGTGGTGTAGTAATTCCCTCACAGATGGTATGAGGGGCCTCACGTGGTGTAGTAATTCCCTCACAGATGGTGTTATGAGGGGCCTCTCGTGGTGTAGTAATTCCCTCACAGATGGTGTTATGAAGGGCCTCACGTGGTGTAGTAATTCCCTCACAGATGGTGTTATGAGGGCCTCACGTTGTGTAGTACTCCTTCACATATGGTGTTATGAGGGGCCTCACGTGGTGTAGTAATTCCCTCACAGATGGTGTTATATGAGTGAGGTGTGGTTCCAGGCCTTCCTATCGTAGACGGATTAACACATCTGCTGGTAGTTGGGTCTCACGGGCCGTTATCACTGGGTACCTGGGACCTCACTGTGTGAAAGGTCA
The DNA here is from genome assembly GCF_018991925.1 of Homarus americanus. Lineage (NCBI taxonomy): Eukaryota > Metazoa > Arthropoda > Malacostraca > Decapoda > Nephropidae > Homarus > Homarus americanus. Next base: position 20,537 of record NW_024728128.1, read on the forward strand.
ACTTAGGTACCACTGTTGCTGTTGAGTTTTTCTCACTGACTTAAGCACTGTTCACCTCTGTTTAACACTGGTTCCATTTCTTTCTAAATGAAATAGTAACTTCTGGCGTGAACTTGTTGATATTCCGGTGGGGAGGAGGGTTCAGGGGAGGGAGTTGGTATGGGCCAACATAACAGTTGACCTGGCTGCTCCGGGAGGAGCGCCAGGTACGTCTTGACCCTTCGGTGGTCAAGGATGTAGGATGTGTGTGTGTGTGTGTGTGTGTGTGTGTGTGTGTGTGTGTGTGTGTGTGTGTGTGTGTGTGTGTGTGTGTGTGTGCGCGCGTATGCGTGTGTGTGTGTGTGATGGTGTGTGTGTGTGCGTGCGTGGTGAGTGTGTGTGTGCGCGCGTGTTATGCGTGTGTGTGTGTGTGTGTGTGAGTGGGTGTGTGTGTGTGCGTGCGTGAGTGAGTGTGTGTGTGTGCGTGCGCGTGCGTGTGCGTGCGTGCGTGCGTGCGTGTGCGTGCATGTGTGTGTGTAATAATAATAATAAACGGTTTATTAATAGAGTTGCAGCCGGTGGCTGAAAATATACAGACTTACATTAGATTTAGACATAATGATATAATATGCGTTCAATACATTTACAGGGCTGTACAGTACATAAATCAGGAGTTGTTTATTACTTTAACAATAGATGGGATGGTGCTGTTCTTATATCTATCGGTGCGGGCTCTTATGGGCTGTATTTTGTTGTAGTGGCGGACTGCGCGAGTTGTGTGGGGGGCTGCAGGAGGTGGCGATGGCGAGGGTGGTGCAGTAGTCCACGGCCAAATCTTTCCAGTGTGTGTGTGTGTGTGTGTGTGTGTGCGTGCGCGCGCGTGCGTGTGTGTGTGTGTGTGTGTGTGTGTGTGTGTGTGTGTGTGTGCGTGCGTGCGTGCGTGCGTGTGTGCGTGCGTGCGTGCGTGCGTGCGTGCGTGCGTGCGTGCGTGCGTGTGTGCGCGGTGTGTGTGTGTGTGCGTGCGTGCGTGCTTTCTGACGGCAGGTGTTCAGGTCAGGTACGTTGCAGGTCATCGTTCAGGTACAGGTCTTCCCAGGTACTCCACATACCTGTAACTACTTGTCTCTAGCATCCTCCCTTCTCACACTCCTTCACTGTCTCCCTCTCTCCCTCACCCCGCTCCACCCTAGCTTCCTTAGTCCTTCACTTCCTCCCTCAGTACCTCCCTACCTACCTCCCTCACTCGTTCAATTCCTCACTCCCTTCCTCACTCCTTCACCGCCTCACTTCCTCCATAACCCCCTCATTCCCTTCCTCCTTTCACCCGCATTCGTTCACTTACTCTTTCCTCCCTCCTGCTCCCTCCTACTCTCTCCCTCACTCCCTCCCTCACTCCCTCCCTTACTCTCTCCCTCCTCCCTCCCTCACCTCATGCACCCCCACCATCTCCCTAAGTGAAATTTTTGGCAATTCCAATCTGCATTTTAATTTCCAACTTTTATTAAATAAAGAATTGACCAAAAGTTTCTTATTGATTCATTTTCTCTTCACTTGATGAAATATTTCTCCCGCAAGAAACACAATCTGGTAGGTCATGAAAGGCGAAAACTGGAGAGAGTAAAAGCAATTATTCGTTACTACATTAATACAGGGTGGTCGAAGAGGAATGCCCAGAATTTAATGTACAACCATACACGATTTTTTTTTTTGGAGGGATGACCTTGTATGTTTTTATAGTGAAGAGGAGGGTGTTCCTATATGATCACTGTTATAAAAAGGTGGGAGCCTATAACAGAGCTATATAGTTTATATTTATCGGCCCTCAAAGCCTGGGGTCCAGTTCATTATGCATGGAAATGGAATCACGAGGGGTTAATAATTACTATGAATATTTTTCCCTTCACACATACAGTCAGGTACACAAATACTGATATATGACAACGATTTGTAGAGGTCTGATGTATTGTTGTGTGTGTGTGTGTGTGTGTGTGTGTGTGTGTGTGTGTGTGTGTGTGTGTGTGTTTGGTAGAGGTCGTGGTGACGTTCCTCTTCTACTTGATAAAACCACCAATAAGCCATGTACTTTATCTTGTTACCAACACAGTAGAGAAAAATATTGTATTCTTCCCTAGAGAGAGAGAGAGAGAGAGAGAGAGAGAGAGAGACCTTGCATAGTCTTGTATCTTATTTCCTATTTTACGTTCCCGCCATCGCTTTTACCAATTTTGAATTTACATAGTGAAGAACGACAACCAATATGATCAGAACGACACTGTCATCTGACTATAGTTCTAGCCTCCTCAGGTGTGTTGTCTGTGCTGGTAACAATGTACGTCAGTTGTTTTGTGAATCGACCCACGTCACTCAAGGTCTTTCCTTTACCTACTCAACCTCGTCACCAAGATCCCTCATACCCCCACGTCACCAAGACCAACTCTATCCACCCCCACGTCACCAAGACCACCTCTATCCACCCTCACGTCACCAAGACCACCCCTCTACCCACACCTCCGTCACCAAGACCACCTCTATCCACCCCTCACGTCACCAAGACCAACTCTATCCACCTCACGTCACCAAGACCACCCTCTATCCACCCTCACGTCACCAAGACCACCTCATCCCCCCTCGTCACCAGACCACCTCTTCCACCCTCCGTCACCAAGACCACCTCTATCCACCCTCACGTCACCAAGACCACCCCTCTATCCATCCCTCACGTCACCAAGACCAACCCTCTATCCACCCCTCACGTCACCAAGACCACCCTCTATCCACCCTCACGTCACCAAGACCACTCTCTATCCATCCTCCGTCACCAAGACCACCCTCTACCCACCTCCGTCACCAAGACCACCCTCTATCCACCCCTCACGTCACCAAGACCACCCCTCTATCCACCCTCACGTCACCAAGACCACCCTCTATCCACCCTCACGTCACCAAGACCACCTCTATCCACCTCACGTCACCAAGACCACCCTCTATCCACCCCTCCGTCACCAAGACCACCCTCTATCCACCTCACGTCACCAAGACCACTTTCCCCCCCCGTCACCAAGACCACCCCATCCACCCCTCACGTCACCAAGACCACCCTATCCACCCCTCCCGTCACAAGACCACTCATCCACCCTCACGTCACCAAGACCAACCTCTATCCACCTCACGTCACCAAGACCACCCTCTATCCACCCCTCACGTCACCAAGACCACCTCTATCCACCCCCTCACGTCACCAAGACCACCCTCTATCCACCCCTCACGTCACCAAGACCACCCTCTATCCACCCCCTCACGTCACCAAGACCACCCCCATCCACCTCACGTCACCAAGACCACCTCTACCCACCTCACGTCACCACATCCAACCTCTATCCACCCCTCACGTCACCAAGACCACCTCTATCCACCCTCACGTCACCAAGACCACCCCATCCACCCCTCACGTCACCAAGACCACCCTCTATCCACCCCTCACGTCACCAAGACCACCCCCATCCACCCCTCACGTCACCAAGACCACCCTCTATCCACCCTCACGTCACCAAGACCACCCCTCTATCCACCCTCACGTCACCAAGACCACCCCTCTATCCACCCCTCACGTCACAACCACCCCTCTATCCACCCTCACGTCACCAAGACCACCCCTCTATCCACCCCTCACGTCACCGAACCACCCTCTATCCACCCTCACGTCACCAAACCACCTCTATTCCATCCCCTCACGTCACCAAGACCACCCCTCTATCCATCCTCACGTCACCAAGACCACCCTCTATCCACCCTCCGTCAACAGACCACCCTCTATCCACCCCTCACGTCACCAGACCACCCCTCTATCACCCCTCACGTCACCAAGACCACCCTCTATCCACCCCTCACGTCATCAAGACCACCCATTACCAATCCAGAGTTAAGCAGGTTGTGATTTTCATTAGGAATAAAGTGGTGGTAGGAATTGCCATCTGTTAATGTTTCTGCCGCTGTTTCCTGGGCTATACTCCTCCCCTCCTTCCTGGTGGCATTAACAAGGCTAAAATACAATGCTTACAGTCTGATATATTGTGTGAGGTAATTACAACAGAGGAGAATACTGTACCACCTGCAACACACACGCACACAAATGCACGCACACACACACACATGCGCGCACAAACACACATATACACATCTCACACGCACATACACACACACACATACACACACGCACACTTGCTTTTTCAAAAAATTATATAAATTTTGGGGGACGTACAGGGGGTATATATATTTTATGAAGAAATTGTGGAAAAAAACCGAATTAGTTTAGTATATAACACAACAGCATAGGATACGTGTTGATGATTCTGTCCAATATACCTCACAATATATTCTCTCTCTCTCTCTCTCTCTCTCTAGAAAACATAACCAGAGTTAAGATCCAGAATTAAGCAAAAGTAGACTGTAAAATATGGATCTACGTGTTGCAATGCTTACTCAAAATACCAGATACTAATGTGTTTCTGTAGATATATTTATTAAGGTTATCAAACAGCATTAAACAAGTCGAGCTTACAGTACTTGTCTTACGTCTCGAGGCACAAGACAACGGAACCTTTTCCCCAAAATACTAAAGTTCAACACGGCCGCATCACACGTGTAAAAATATGATAGTAGCTGAACAAGCCCCTCAAGCCAAATTTCTTCGAGGTAAGGGAATGTTTCACGAATATTGCAACAGGATCAACAATACAGCCTTACAGAGATAGAAATATAGAATACAAGGGCTTATTCTGTGAAAAAGCCTGAGTGTACAGACAACAAGAGTTTCTGATAATGTTGAAATAAAATTGAACACTTCAGGACGAGTGTGTGTGTGTGTGGAAGGACAACCATCATAAAGGCTGGTGTCTCTCCTCTACTCCCCCATTGTTTTCTTTTGATCAGTATGTAGAAGCGTGGTTTTGGGCCGTCACTCTGCAGGTAACCACCACCACTACCCACCACCACTGTTGCTCTTGCTGGACTTAAGAGCTATACCTGGAGGCGTCAATGGTCTTCACGAACCAGGTCGGGTACACTAGAACGACAGGGGAACCTCCTAGTGTTCCCCAGGGCGAGGGTGAGGGGTGGTGACAGTGGTTGCCTATTCTGGGAGCCGAGGTCCTCTCTCTCTCTCTCTCTCTCTCTCTCTCTCTAG
>NW_024728129.1:0-3214 GCF_018991925.1 Homarus americanus
GTCACCCAGTACTATCTCTCTGTCTCTCATAAGTCACCCAGTACTATCTCTCTGTCTCTCATAAGTCACCCAGTACTATCTCTGTCTCTCATAAGTCACCCAGTACTATCTCTCTGTCTCTCATAAGTCTCCCAGTACTATCTCTCTGTCTCTCATAAGTCACCCAGTACTATCTCTCTGTCTCTCATAAGTCTCCCAGTACTATCTCTCTGTCTCTCATAAGTCACCCAGTACACTCTCTCTGTCTCTCATAAGTCACCCAGTACTAATTCTCTGTCTCTCATAAGTCACCCAGTACTATCTCTCTGTCTCTCATAAGTCACCCAGTACACTCTCTCTGTCTCTCATAATTCACCCAGTACTATCTCTCTGTCTCTCATAAGTCGCCCAGTACTATCTCTCTGTCTCTCATAAGTCACCCAGTACACTCTCTCTGTCTCTCATAATTCACCCAGTACACTCTCTCTGTCTCTCATAATTCACCCAGTACACTCTCTGTCTCTCATAAGTCAACCAGTACTAAATTATCTCTCTATCTCCCTCAGGTTAAGAGACAGCGGCTGGATCCTGATCGAGATTCTGCACAACACAGGTGAGATTCTCTCACATTATTTTTTCACTCTCTCCTCACACCAACACCAGGGTAGACACAAGGCTAGCGAAGTTACGTCTGGCGTAGAGATAAAGAAAGGCTTAAACGTCTTATTAATGGCGAACGACTAGACGTAATTTAATGCTTCGTCTGGCGTTGGTTTGGGCTGGCGATGATGATAGCTCAAGTTGGCAGAAGGTTGGCGAACGTATCGTGTGGGTTATTAAGGGAACACACTTGGTGATGTTATTAAGGGAACACACCTGGTGATGTGGGTTATTAAGGGAACACACCTGGTGATGTGGGTTATTAAGGGGACACAACTGGTGATGTGGGTTATTAAGGGAACACACCTGGTGATGTGGGTTATTAAGGGAACACACCTGGTGATGTGGGTTATTAAGGGAACACACCTGGTGATGTTGTTATTAAGGGAACACACCTGGTGATGTGGGTTATTAAGGGAACACACCTGGTGATGTGGGCTATTAAGGGAACACACCTGGTGATGTGGGTTATTAAGGGAACACACCTGGTGATATAGAGGTTGACAAGGGCCACACCTAGTGATGTGGGTTATTAAGGGTTACACTGGTGATGTGGGTTATTAAGGGAACACCTGGTGATGTTGTTATTAAGGAACACACCTGGTGATGTGGGTTGTGGGAACACACACCTGGTGATGTAGGCTGTGGGGAACACACACCTGGTGATGTGGGTTATTAGGGAACACACCTGGTGATGTGGGTTGTGGGGACACACCTGTGGTGATGTGGTTACAAGGAACACTGCCTGGTGATGTGGAACATTAAGGGAACACACCTGGTGATGTTGTTATTGAGGAACACACCTGTGGTGATGTGGGTTATTAAGGAACACACCTGGTGATGTGTGTGGGTTATTAAGGGAAAACACCTGGTGATGTGGGTTATTAAGGGAACACACCTGGTGATGTGGGTTATTAAGGGAACACACCTGGTGATGTTGTTATTAAGGGAACACACCTGGTGAAGGTGTTATTAAGGGAAAACACCTGGTGATGTGGGTTATTAAGGGAACACACCTGGTGATGTTGTTATTAAGGGAAAACACCTGGTGATGTGGGTTATTAAGGGAACACACCTGGTGATGTGGGTTATTAAGGGAACACACCTGGTGATGTTGTTATTAAGGGAACACACCTGCGATGTGGGTTATTAAGGAACACACCTGGTGATGTGGGTTATTAAGAGAACACACCTGGTGAAGACAAGGAAACAATACCTGGTGATGTGGGCTATTATGTGAACACACCCAGATGGGTTATTAAGGGAACACACCTGGTGATGTGGGTTATTAAGGGAACACACCTGGTGATGTGGGTTATTAAGGGAACACACCTGGTGATGTGGGTTATTAAGGGAACACACCTGGTGATGTGGGTTATTAAGGGAACACACCTGGTGATATGGGTTATTAAGAGAACACACCTGGTGATGTGGGTTATTAAGGGAACACACCTGGTGATATGGGTTATTAAGAGAACACACCTGGTGATGTTAATTATCAAGAATAATCCTCACCTGACTCGTCCTCACACACCTGTACGTTCTTCTAAACGTATTCTCTGACATCATCTTAAGCTCCCACACAAAGTTTTTGCTGAAATTAATACCAAAATTACACTTTAACTTTACTTAAATCTGGTGTTAAGTGAACGTGTCTACTTTAATCTGTTGTAAAGTGAATGTCTACTTAAATCTGGTGATAAGTGAACGTGTCTACTTAAATCTGGTGTTAAGTGAATGTCTACTTAAATCTGGTGTTAAGTGAATGTCTACTTAAACCTGGTGTTAAGTGAACGTGTCTACTTAAATCTGGTGTTAAGTGAACGTGTCTAGTTAAGGCAGTTATTCTACAGTTATATACAACACCTCTTACCAGAAGCCTTAACCGTACGACCAGCCTTTGATCACCCTACAGGTGTTTGCTCAGCAGGTGTAGACAACAGGTGTACTGTAGCGGGTGTTACCTGTCGCACGGGATAATTATATATAATTAGTCGTGTTACCTGTTCACTCACCTGTGTGTATTCCAACCTTCACTTAATTAATAGAAGTGTTCTTTAAAGTCAGTGTTATAAAATAGTTGTGTATTTTTGGTTATTGATGAAAAAAATACGCAATTATTTTAGGCGTATTGTAAATATGATCTTGATAATGTAATGAAATATGTTTGTTATATCCACTGTTATATCATAGGCCTATATAAATTTTTTAGCTATATAATAGGTTAGGTTACGTTAGGTTAGGTTAAAGGTAAAAGGTTAGGTTAGATTCGGTTTAGATATAATGTGTGTTAAATATTGATTGATATACTAATAATAATAATAATAAAATGATAATGATAATAATGATAATGAAAATATTAATAATGAAAAATAATGATTAGAACGAGGTGTGTGTGTGTTTGTGTGTGTGTGTGTGTGTAACGAGGAAGAGATAAAGAAGGAGAGGAAGATGGGAGGTATGAGGGAGACGTCGGGATAGGAGAAGGGGAGAGGAAGGATAGAGAATAGGAAGAGATGTAAATGAAGAGTGAGAATCAGGTGAAGAGACAGGTGGAGGGAGGAAAGGAAGAAGA